>NC_057798.1:581351854-581574273 GCF_018294505.1 Triticum aestivum
TCCAACACAAGTCTGTTATGTCCGTTTTGCGGTACGCCACACCCCTCCCGATCAACAGGACCCCCATTTCGACCGTAGGAGGTCCGTTTCGTCCGTTTTGTGGTAGGTCACACCCCTCCCGATCAATAGGATCCCCGTTTCGACCGTAGGAGGTCCGTTTCCTCCGTTTTGCGGTATGCCACACCCCTCCAGATCAACAGGACCCCCATCTCGACCGTAGGAGGTCCGTTTCCTCCGTTTTGCGGTACACCACACCCCTCCCGATCAACAGGGCCCCGTTCCGAACGTTGCTGGTCAAACACAAGGCCGTTTCCTCCGTTCTGCGGTACGCCAGGCCTCGTTTCCATCGCCTGTTCCATCCAAGCCGGTTGGCTCCCACACGTTCCGTTGCCTCCCGATGAACACGACGCATTCCGTTGCCTCGCCATGAACACGACTGTCAGGACCCCGACTCAATGCCACATCGATCTAGCATGTAAACCTCATATCACTTTGCGGCCTCACGCACGGTATTCCCACGGGTGTCGCCTTACCTTTGCCCGGGACCGTTTGCGCCTTTTGGCACACGTATATGATAGTGTCGCTAGCATCCATATGATAAGGAGCCCGGGCTGACATGGCTAGTAGTAAACCCAAAGTGGCACAAACTTACAGGGACAGGCATCCATGACCCAGCATTGAACGTGTTGGTCAGCACCAAGTCAATCCAGGTTGTAGCACTGGGCTAGCAGGAGTCCGGTGAACTAGGCTGTAGCGGGCTAACAGGACTCCGATATTCATCGCGTGACATTTCCCCGAGGGGACAGACACAGGAACAAAGAAGGACACATGCCGGCCAGCCTAAGTGTTCCGGAGCAGTAGCAAGCTACCATGGCTCAGTGGAAGCACTAGGAGACATTTCCCGGTAAGAGAGGCTACCAAGGATAAACAACTAGATAGTCAGATCCCACACATACCAAGCATTTCAATAACATACACACAATATGCTCCATATGTGCAAATACAACATGGCATCACAACATGACTCTACGACTCAAGTATTTATTCATTAAGCTCCGAGGAGCGAGATATTACAAACATGGGTCTCACGACCCAACATTCAGAGCATACAAGTCAAGCACAAGCGGAAGCTTATCATGTCTGAGTACAGACATCTACAAATGAAAAAGGCTTACAAGCCTGCTATCTACCAGATCCTGCCGAGGGCACAAGATCGTAGCTGAGGTAACAAGCTAAATGTCGAAGTCCAAGCGGAACTACTAGTGAGACTGAAGTCTCTCTGCAAAAACATAAAATAGGCAAACGTGAGTACAAATGTACCCAGCAAGACTTACATCAGAACTATCTACATATGCATCATTATCAACAAAGACGATGGTGGGGTTTAACTGCAGCAAGCCAGCTTTGACTCGATGGCTATCCTGAACTACGACTGCAAGTAACTTTTGAGGTGGCGCACACGAGTCCACATATTCACCATGTCAATACACCACTATGGATCCGCTCCCGTCTCCCTACGAGAACGCCATCCATAGCACTCACGCTTATCTTGCGCATTTTAAAGTATCCACTTCACTTGTCTATGAACTGTTATAGGCAACCCAGAAATCCTTTACCGCGGACACGGCTATTCGAATAGATGATGTTAACCCTGCAGGGGTGTACTTATTCATACATGTTTCCACCACTTAGCGTCTGCACACGACATGTGCTCGGCAGACTTCAAGCGAAAGCCGACGTGGGTGTAGACCACGACCTACCTAAACACTCAAGTCTCTAGTCCAGGTTTATCGGATATTCAGGTTCCATCCGCAGGGAGTCCGGCCGAGGTTTCCACATACGTCCCCGAACGATGTGTACAGAGTTCCGTGACACCAAACGGGCGCCCGGTATACCCGGCCACGTGCCTACCGCATCAGAGCCCACCCCTCCGGTCAGCGCTACGCACGGCCTCCAGCATACTACAAACACCAGAAACTACTTACAATTCCTGGACAGAGGACAGGGGTGATTAAGAAGTCGAGCGGGGTCATATTTTAGGGCCCAATGCATGGTAGTAGCTGAATCATGGATCACAAACACAGAACTCAGTTCCTGAGGACGGCTTCAATGAGACAACCAACCTTGTACTCCTACATGGCCTCTCACCGCCACCTTTACCAAATCGTGTTCACACACTTAGCTCATACACAGTAGGACATGTTCACACACATCTGATTCATCCCCGATGAATCAGACCTGACTCAACACTAAGAAGTAGCAGGCATGACAAACAAGCAAGAATGAGTAGGCACAACAGGGCTCAAACAACTCCTACTCATGCTAGTGGGTTTCATCTATTTACTGTGGCAATGACAGGTCATGCAGAGGATAAAGGGGTTCAGCTACCGTAGCAAGTAGCAGATGAATCGTTGTTGTCCTAATGCAGTAAAAGAGAGCAGGAGCGAGAGAGTAGGATTGTATCGGAATGAACAAGGGGGTTTTGCTTGCCTGACACTTCTAAAGATAGCATTGAGTCTTCATCAGTGTCAACGATCACAACATTGATACAACGTCTACCGAGGGGGAGAACACCGACAAACAGAGAAGAAACACGATCAATGCAATGCACAATATGATGCATGGTATGACATGGCAATAAGAATGTGTTTTGGCTAATGCAAGCTAGAACAGATTGAGATGAGTCCATTTGAACCAAAGATTCAAATGTAAACCCATTTTAAGAGGTCATAATAGTACATTAACTTGTTTCACCTAAACAGCAAGGTTAATGTGTTCTAACATGCATGAAACCAGTGCAGATGGATTGATTGGATTTTTCTGATCATTTTTCATATATAATTTATTTCATTTGGAGTTATGGTTGATTTTCTATGATTTTTAGAAGTTTGTACTATTTTCTGGAATTTCCTGTATAAGAATAATTCCAGTAATTGAATTAATGCGTCAGGATTGCGTCAGGGTGACGTCAGCAGGTCAAAGGCGCCAGCCCAGGTCAAACCTGACAGCTGGGACCCACAAGTCAGTGTAAAAGGGCTGGTTTGGGTGGATGACATGTCGGACCAGTCAATGGCCGCGTCAGCAAAGTCAATGCTGACGTGTGGGTCCCAGTGGGTTATGAACTAATCTAAACAGAAAAATGAATTAAACTAAACAGGCACAGGGCCAACATGGCAGTGGCACTAGGGGTGGTTTAGCTGGGTCATTAGTGGCTAACTAAACTGGGGTTAGGCCGACGGCTCGTCGCCGGCGAGGTCAGTGGCGGCGGAGCGCGTCGGGTTTCGCCCACAGGCGACCATTTGGATGGTGGATTGGAGCTACGCGTAGCTGGGGGTCGCGCGCGTCTCGTAGTGCAAGTGGGAGGAGCTGGGGTGGAGCGAGCTCGCCGGAGTCGAGCTCGTGGCGGCGGCCGGAGTTCGGGCAGCAATGGTGTGGGCGGTGCGGGGCACGGGAAGAGTCGTGGACGGTCGTGTTCGACTCTCGGGAGTGCGGCGAGTGCAGCGGTGAGCTCGGGCGCGTGCTTGCACGGCCGTAGTCGCGGTGGCGACATGGCCGGCGGTGAGGAGCTGTCGGCTCCGACAGCCACGACAGTTAGAACGTGCGGACGGGCACGGGGAGAGAGGGGAAAGAGGCATGGGCTCACGGCGAATCCGGTAGAGGCAATGGCGAGGCCGGGGAGGGACTAGAGCTCGTGAATCCCCGAAGAGTTCGTCGGCGGCCAGAGGTTGAAGACGATGCCGTGGATGACGCTGCAGGGCTTCCGGTGGGGCGCGGCTCGGTGGAGAGGAAGGGGGCATCACGGTGGAGCTCGGGGGCGCGTCGGAGGGGCTCAGAGATGGCTGTGGCCGTGGGGGAGCTCGTCGGCGGCGACGGCTGCATTCGGGTGAGTGAGAGAGAGATCCAGGGAGGAGGGTGAGGGCGGGGGAGAGAGTGAGAGGGCCTGGGGGGGTGCGTGGCCGTCTCCGTGGTGCTGGAAGGGCCTCGAGGGCGTGAGGCAGGCAGGGCTGAGGCCACGGTGTCACCAGCGCTCGCCACCGAGCTGCTTCGGGGCGAGGGGAGGAAGACGACAGGAAGAGGTGGGCTGGGCCAGGTGGCTGGGCTGGCCGACTGGGCCGGCCAGGTAGGCTGCGGTAAGTCAGGTGAGGTCTTCTTTCTCTCTCTTTCTTTTTTTGTTTCAGTTTTCTATTTTGTTCTGTTTTGTTTTGATTTAGTAAAAATACTAAACCATTTGATAAAATGCTGGAAGTAATTATGTGGCTAGAACTAAAATATACCAAACCACATAAAATGTTCCAGAATTATTGGACATATATTAATTATATAAGAAATATATATCCAATGCAAATAGTTATTGAATTAATTCAAAGGCTCAAAATAAATGTTTCTGAGATACCAAAAATATTGGTTTGACTTTTACCTTTTGCCAATATTTTCAGAGACTAAGAGGAACATTTTCTTGGACTCATTTGATCAGATTTAAATGTTGGTTATTTTTAGGGGTATTCTGAGGCTTTGAAAATTCCTCAATTCAAATTTCATTTGAATTTAAACATGATGCACACATGGCAGCTAGCATAGGTCAGACCAGAATTAGGGATGTGACAACTCACCCCCACTAAACAAGGATCTCGTCCCGAGATTCAAGCATAGGGTAAGATGGGAAAGGGGGGGACACAGCTAACACAAACTTCATGATCCAACTTGCATCTCACAAGAACGTTGATTCGATCACCATCATTGACTCGATGTCTTCCTCCAGGAACTCCTACCAATATGACCACGAGAGGGAGAAGAAACCCTAGAAGGATCGATCTTCTCAAAGATCGAGCAACTCATGATCAACTCACGGAATGAGACATAGAAACATCTCACGAGCTGAGACGCGAAGCACTCATCCATAGGAATGGGGTGAAGCAGATGACGAAGGTTCACTAGGTAGACAACAATTTTCACGCTTAAGAAGGTGGTGAATGGTTGTCAACGTAGCGAGGAGTTGAGTTGTCATTATACCATAATGAGACATCTTGGAGGAGGGTGATTCGTAGAATTATTACCTTAAGTGGCAAAAAGAATTACCTTTGATATAGAGATCATTGAGACTCTCTATATTAGCCTAAGGCAAATCACATCAATCGTTTGGCAGAGTTCGAAGGAATGGCATACCCAGACTAGAATGGATGATGTGGATTACCTTGTTGAAGACAACATAAGGGATAATTTGCTTATCACCGAAAATGGAAGGGACCCATGGTAGAATGGCACATTGGCGGTGCAAGCTGGGAACAAAATGCAAATGCTGGGAATGATTCTGGTAACTAGGGAGGAACGCCATCAGTAGAGAGTGAATCCACTGTTTGAAAGGGTTATAGCATAACCGAGGATACTGAGAGCACTATGTAATTAATGCCGACAATAAAACCTAGCACTTACGCGTGCTCTCAAGAACTTAAGCATTTCCATATTCATCAAGGTTTACCAATATCCGTGTCAAGAATCCTGGCAACACAACGTACTACCATGATGAATACCGGTGGAAGAGATGCAAATGCAAAGGAAGATAACACCGTCTTAGATTTCACCTTGGCGAGGCCAAGGTAACAAAATCTGGATGATCGACCGAGAGACATTTAGCACTCCGCTTCTAATGTTCTCCTTGATGTGCTAGCGTAACCCATTTACATGGTTTGGTATCTAGAACATCAAGTAAAAGGTCGGACTTCGGGAGCATAAGAATCCGTAAGGATTAATTACAGAGGTAAATCCTACGAAATCATCATGGGGAGGTGGCCAACTTCCTCAATCAAGATACTACAACAAGAGGTCTTCCGGTTGGGTGTGTTGGCCACGACATCCAGTTTACCGGTTACAGAGAGACCAATATTATAATTCTTGGGACACGTTCCAACCATCATATCTGCCTGAGATTCAGATCTGGCTGGTGTCAGGATATTCCAGACTCCTCAAGTCTAGAAAGAAAATTAAAGTTTCCAACACAAATCGACGAGATGGCGTTGCGGGAATCTCGGGGAATGAACTACGATAGCAAGCTCCAAAACAAGAGCTGGTTCTGCTACAAACATGTGGACACGCTGCCTCGGGCAGGCATGACCAAGTAGTAGTCCTATAATAAAACACTACCGAGTTCAGGAGGGGAACCATCATCGAGGATAACGGAATCTTGTACAAATCCGTCTGGTACCTTCAGGACTAGCACGTAGAACTTATTATCCTTGAACAAATCAATCAGTGGCTTAGTGTGCTAGGAATACATATAGAATGAAGGTTGCAAGTCTCCGAACCACAGAATACTTCGCACGTATGCATGACCGATTTGGGATGATTCCAAAGGAAGCAACATTGACTTTATCGGATTCACGGCGGCAACTTACATCAAATGCACGTGAATCAGAGGAAGTCACTTCTTTCGTCCAACACATGCTTCATGAACTAGCATGAAGAAATGCTTTCAAAAGTTTCCAATACTAGCTTGATGTTCAACACGAATCATGGAGGAGACAAAATGTTGTCGATGGGCTCAACAACAATTCATCCAGGTTTCCACATAAGTGAAATTCCAGAATTATGTGAACAAGTGATAGTATTTGTCAGACCAAAGGATATAATGGTGTATGCTCAAGGGATCAACCACGAGTAAGACAACATTAAGAACATCGTTGGTTCTGATTTGATTTGAGGATAGCCCACACTCAAATCAAAGTTTTGGCAAGACAATAGGTCCAACAACTGGTCACAAGGATCAATCGATGAAGATATCGTCTTTCTTCAACACACATACAAGATATCCCTTAAGATGAACTAAATCGGACAAGCTTCCATCTTCCAACTCTCCAAGTTGTTGTTCAGCTTAGCCAACTAGCTCAGGGGTACCCAACACAGACTCTTGGAGAAGGGGTGGTTTACAAGAAACCAACTTGATCACGAACTCAACATAGCGGCCAGGTGACAACCTGGTAACACTTCCGAGAAGATATTCGGAAAGTCACGAACCACCGATATGTTACTAAGCTCAAGAACAATCTTGCTTTTCAGGGCAAGACGATATGATCAAATAAGCAAGGATTGGCACTATCCTAACTCATTGATGAGAGTGTACCGAAAATAAGGACTAGGTAGCACAATCATACTTAGGGTGATCATTCAATAATCAACATGCTAAGAGTGAGGTTATTGTCCTTTAACTACCAAGCAACGGAATTGCTAGGAGTATAGATTTCACACATCACGATTCACTTGTCGGCGTTTCGGTTACAATAACACGGGGACCGAGGAATGAATAATGATGGCGAGAAGTATCACTGCATCAAGAGTTCATAGAATGGTGTGCAATTCCCATGACGATTCTGACGTAAAGAGGGTAACACTCCAAGGTAGAATAGAACAAAAGCTGGATTAGCATTTTGATCTGCGAAGTACAATTGCTTTGACCCAATCTTGGATATGGATGAGGTACTGGAGTTTGTTTCTCCTAGTCATTCCTGAATAGAATGGCTTGACGGACCACAAGAATAATAGGCACCGATGAACACGGCTGCACGACTATTTCTGACTATCAATTGATAGACAGGGGTCAGGATACAACTAAAGAGGAACAACCCAAAAGAACATACGATTTTCTGAGCTGTGGATGCACAGATTAGTATGTCGAGCAAAGCTCAACATTTTTCTTCCGGATAACCCATGCGGAGAAGGTAGAACTGACAGAGTCACAGTATAGAATAGAGAACTCGTCAAGAGCACTCTGGTCGTGATCTTTCGATCAGCGAGGAACTTCTGCCATAAGTAGTTCATGGTATTTGGAAGAAGGATACACCACGAACCTCGAGGACTATCGCAAGGGTTACTAATAACCTAAAGGAACTAGCAAACACTACCAACAGGAGGTAAGTAGAGTGAATCTCGGGTTCAAGAACCCAGGAATAGAATACTATTAACTAAATGGAATCACAGGATGCTTTCGAGAATAATGGCCAGAATCATCACACTGGGGATACAAAACATGGCTAAATTACTAGATGATCCCCTAGGACACCTCGGGTCGTAATAATAATTCCAACATATATGTCGAGGCAATAGAATACCTCAACTCAGCAATTAGTGTGATTAACCTTGCCCAAAGGAACATAAACACCAGAGGGAAAGGATTTGCAAGTGCATCAGATTATTTAGAGACCTGGGATGACTCGGACAGCATAACGGCTGTAAATGCTCAAAAAAGATTTGAGACATTCATAAGGATTTGCATAGTCACTTAACAACATCATATCAAGGTTCTGGTTCAACTGAGAACATACTAAAAGTAGTAGAAACTGAATTGAGGCTTGAAACTATCAATTCTATAAGTCTATGGATTAGTAACACGTCATCCTAATAGATAGATGAGAAGGCCTAGTTCCTTAACCCCGTAGGAAGAGAAGAGGATGACTCAGATCAGAAGGCCATGAGATATAAGGAGTAAAAAGAGCCTTACGTTCCATCCCACAATCAATTCCCTTATATAACTAAAGAATTTCTAGACTCAACTTTGACAAGTTTGGCTTGGTAATCCTACAGGCAGTCAGGCTCTGATACCAAAGCTGTCAGGACCCCGACTCAATGCCACATCGATCTAGCATGCAACACCTCATATCACTTTGCGGCCTCACGCACGGTATTCCCACGGGTGTCGCCTTACCTTTCCCGGGACCGTTTGCACCTTTTGGCACACGTATATGATAGTGTCGCTAGCATCCATATGATAAGGAGCCCAGGCTGACATGGCTAGTCGTAAACCCAAAGTGGCACAAACTTACAGGGACATGCATCCATGACCCAGCATCGAACGTGTCGGTCAGCAGCGAGTGAATCTAGGTTGTAGCACTGGGCTAGCAGGACTCCGGTGAACCGGGCTGTAGCGGGCTAACAGGACTCCGATATTCATCACGTGACATCTCCCCGAGGGGACAGACACAGGAACGAAGAAGGACACATGCCGGCCAGCCTAAGTGTTCCGGAGCAGTAGCAAGCTACCATGGCTCAGTGGAAGCACTAGGAGACATTTCCCGGTAAGAGAGGCTACCAAGGATAAACAACTAGATAGTCAGATCCCACACATACCAAGCATTTCAATAACATACACACAATATGCTCGATATGTGCAAATACAACATGGCATCACAACATGACTCTACGACTCAAGTATTTATTCATTAAGCTCCGAGGAGCGAGATATTACAAACATGGGTCTCACGACCCAACATTCAGAGCATACAAGTCAAGCACAAGCGGAAGCTTATCATGTCTGAGTACAGACATCTACAAATGAAAAAGGCTTAGAAGCCTAACTATCTACCAGATCCTGCTGAGGGCACAAGATCGTAGCTGAGGTAACAAGCTAAACGTCGAAGTCCAAGCGGAACTACTAGTGAGACCGAAGTCTCTCTGCAAAAATATAAAATAGGCAAACGTGAGTACAAATGTACCCAGCAAGACTTACATCAGAACTGTCTACATATGCACCATTATCAACAAAGAGGATGGTGGGGTTTAACTGCAGCAAGCCAGCTTTGACTTGATGGCTATCCTGAACTACGACTGCAAGTAACTTTTGAGGTGGCGCACACGAGTCCACATATTCACCATATCAATACACCACTATGGATCCGCTCCCGTCTCCCTACGAGAACGCCATCCATAGCACTCACGTTTATCTTGCGCATTTTAAAGTATCCACTTCACTTGTCTATGAACTGTTATAGGCAACCCAGAAATCCTTTACCGTGGACATGGCTATTCGAATAGATGATGTTAACCCAGCAGGGGTGTACTTCTTCATACATGTTTCCACCACTTAGCGTCTGCACACGACATGTGCTCGGCAGACTTCAAGCGAAAGCCGACGTGGGTGTAGACCACGACCTACCTAAACACTCAAGTCTCTAGTCCAGGTTTATCGCCTATTCAGGTTCCATCCGCAGAGAGTCCGGCCGAGGTTTCCACATACGGCCCCGGACGATGTGTACAAGGTTCCGTGACACCAAACGGGCGCCCGGTATACCCGGCCACGTGCCTACCGCATCACAGCCCACCCCTCCGGTCATTGCTGCGCATGGCCTCCAGCATACTACAAACACCAGAAACTACTTGCAACTCCTGGACAGAGGACAGGGGTGATTAAGAAGTCGAGCGGGGTCATATTTCAGGGCCCAATGCATGGTAGTAGCTGAATCATGGATCACAAACACAGAACTCAGTTCCTGAGGACGGCTTCAATGAGACAACCCACCATGTACTCCTACATGGCCTCTCATCACTACCTTTACCAAATCGTGTTCACACATTTAGCTCATACAGAGTAGGACATGTTCACACACCTCTGATTCATCCCCGATGAATCAGACCTGACTCAACTCTAAGCAGTAGCAGGCATGACAAACAAGCTAGAATGAGTAGGAACAACAGGGCTCAAACAACTCCTACTCATGCTAGTGGGTTTCATCTATTTACTATGGCAATGACAGGTCATGCAGAGGATAAAGGGGTTCAGCTACCGCAGCAAGTAACAGATGAATCGTTGTTGTCCTAATGCAGTAAAAGAGAGCAGGAGTGAGAGAGTAGGATTGTATCGGAATGAACAAGGGGGTTTTGCTTGCCTGGCACTTCTGAAGATAGCATTGAGTCTTCATCAGTGTCAACGATCACAACGTCGATACAACGTCTACCGAGGGGGAGCAACACCGACAAACAGAGAAGAAACATGATCAATGCAATGCACAATATGATGCATGCTATGACATGGCAATAAGAATGTGTTTTGGCTGATGCAAGCTAGAACAGATTGAGATGAGTCCATTTGAACCTAAGATTCAAATGTAAACCCATTTTAAGAGGTCATAATAGTGCATTAACTTGTTTCACCTAAACAGCAAGGTTAATTTGTTCTAACATGCATGAAACCAATGCAGATGGATAGATTGGATTTTTCTGATCATTTTTCATATATAATTTATTTCATTTGGAGTTATGGTTGATTTTCTACGATTTTTAGAAGTTTGTACTATTTTCTAGAATTTCCTGTATAAGAATAATTCCAGTAATTGAATTTAATGCGTCAGCATTGCGTCAGGGTGACGTCAGCAGGTCAAAGGCACCAGCCCAGGTCAAACCTGACAACTGGGACCCACAAGTCAGTGTAAAAGGGCTGGTTTGGGTGGATGACATGTCGGACCAGTCAACGGCCGCGTCAGCAAAGTCAATGCTGATGTTTGGGTCCCAATGGGTTAAGAACTAATCTAAACAGAAAAATGAATTAAACTAAACAGGCACAGGGCCCACATGGCAGTGGCACTAGGGGTGGTTTAGCTGGGTCATTAGTGGCTAACTAAACCGGGGTTAGGCCGACGGCTCGTCGCCGGCGAGGTCAGTGGCGGCGGAGCGCGTCGGGTTTCACCCATAGGCGACCATTTGGACGGTGGATTGGTGCTACGCGTAGTTGGGGGTCACGCGCGTCTGGTAGTGCAAGTGGGAGGAGCTGGGGTGGAGCGAGCTCGCCGGAGTCGAGCTCGTGGCGGCGGCCGGAGTTCAGGCAGCAACGGTGTGGGCGGTGTGGGGCACGGGAAGAGTCGTGGACGGTCGTGTTCGACTCTCGGGAGTGCAGCGAGTGCAGCGGTGAGCTCGGGCGCGTGCTTGCACGGCCGTAGTTGCGGTGGCGACATGGCCGGCGGTGAGAAGTTGTCGGCTCCGACAGCCACGATGGTTAGAAGGCGCGGACGGGCACGGGGAGAGAGGGGAAAGAGGCATGGGCTCACGGCGAATCCGGTAGAGGCAACGGCGAGGCCAGGGAGGGACTGGAGCTCACGAATCCCCGAAAAGTTCGCCGGCGGCCAGAGGTTGAAGACGATGCCGTGGACGACGCTGCAGGGCTTCCGGTGGGGCGCGGCTCGGTGGAGAGGAAGGGGGCGTCACGGCGGAGCTCGGGGGCGCGTCGGAGGGGCTCTGAGATGGCTGTGGCCGTGGGGGAGCTCGTCGGCGGCGACGGCTGCGTTCGGGTGAGTGAGAGAGAGATCCAGGGAGGAGGGTGAGGACGGGGGAGAGAGTGAGAGGGCCTGGGGGGTGCGTGGCCGTCTCCGTGGTGCTGGAAGGGCCTCGAGGGCGTGAGGCAGGCAGGGAGGAGGCCACGGTGTCACCAGCGCTCGCCATCGAGCTGCTTCGGGGCGAGGGGAGGAAGACGACAGGAAGAGGTGGGCTGGGCCAGGTGGCTGGGTGTCAGGACCCCGACTCGATGTCACATCGATCTAGCCTGTAGCACCTCATATCACTTTGCGGCCTCACGCACGGTATCCCAACGGGTGTCGCCTTACCTTTGCCCGAGACCGTTTGCGCCTTTTGGCTCACGTATATGATAGTGTCGCTAGCATCCATATGATAAGGAGCCCGGGCTGACATGACTAGTCGTAAACCCAAAGTGGCATAGACTTACAGGGACAGGCATTCATGACCCAGCCACAAACGTGTCGATCAACAGCAAGTGGGTCCGGGCTGTAGCACTGGGCTAGCAGGACTCCGGTAAACCGGGCTGTAGCGGGCTAACAGGACTCCGGTACTCAATGCGTGACATTTCCCCGAAGGGACAGACACCGGAACGAGGAAGGACACATGCCGGCCAGCCTAAGTGTTCCAGAGCAGTAGCAAGCTACCATGGCTCAGCGGTAACACTAGGAGACATTTCCCGGTAAGAGAGGCTACTAAAGATAAACAACTAGATAGTCAGATCCCACACATACCAAGCATTTCAAACATACACACAATATGCTCGATATGTGCAAATACAACGAAGCATCACAACATGACTCTATGACACCAGTACTTTATTTAAGGCTCAGAGAGCCATACATAACATACACAAAGGTACGGGTCACACGACCCAGCATTCAAGTCATACAGTCATACAAACCAGCAGCGGAAGTAACTTGTCCGAGTACAGACAACTAGTAAAATAAAAGAGGCTTGGAAAGCCTCTGCTATACTACGTGGTCCTTCACAAGCTCAGGATCACCACCTGGGCCTTAGCCTACTCATTGATGTCAACGTCTATGTAGAACCCATCAGAAGGGGTTGCAGTGTCTTCTGTAAAAATGTAAATTATAGCAACATGAGTACAAAGGTACTCAGCAAGACTTACATCAGATCCTACATACATGCATATTATCAAGAAGGGTTGGTGGAGTTGTTGCAGCAAGCCAGCTTTGACTCTTGGCTAGGCTATCCTACGAGACTCCAACTTGAAATGGTTTTGCGTACACGAGTCCACTACTCACCAATTCAATACACTACCGAGGATCCACCTCCGTCTCCCTACAGACGAGCCATCCTCGGCACTCACACTTATCTTGAGGCTTTTAGTAGTTTCCATTTACTTGTCTATGAACTGTATAGGCAACCAAGTAGTCCTTTACCGCGGACGCGGCTATTCGAATAGATCATGTTAACCCTGCAGGGGTGTACTTCTTCATACACGCTCTCACCACTTACCGTCGTTTACACGACATGTACTCGGCAACCTTCAAGCGGAAGCCCAACGTGGTTGTCGACCACGACCTACCTAACCACCTAAGCCTCCAGTCCAGGTTTATCGCCTATCCAGGTTCCATCCGCAGGGAGTCCGGCCGAGGTTTCCATACGGCCCCGAACGACGTGAACAGGGTTCTCGAGATACCTAACGGGTATTTGGTACACCCGGCCACGTACCTACCGCATCACAGCCCACCCCTACAGTCAGCGCTGTCCACGGCCTCCAGTAGGCTATAAACACCAGAAACTACTTGCAACTCCTGGACGGAGAACTAGGGTGAATAAGAAGCCGAGAGGGTCCATTGGTTTCGGGCCCAATGCATGGTAGTAGCTGGTTCTTAAATCACACATACAGATCTCAGTGCTTAAGGTCGGCTTCAATGAAACAACCCACCATGTACTCCTACATGGCCTCTCATCGATACCTTTACCAAATCGTGTTCACCGCACCACTCTCATTACCTGACATAATCATTTCACTCTAGCCCATCACCCAGATGAACCAGACCTGACACGACTCTAAGCATAGCAGGCATAGCAAGGTAGGAACAACACATACATATGGCTCAACCAACTCCTACACATGCTAGTGGGTTTCATCTAGTTACTGTGGCAATGACAGGTCATGCAGAGGAAATGGGTTCAACTACCGCAGCACACAGCAGTTTGAAACGCGTTGTCTTAATGCAGTAAAAGAGAGCAGGAGCGAGAACATGGGGTTGTATCGATATGATCAAATGGTTGGTTGCTTGCCTGATGGTTCGATGCACTGATACGGTTCTTCATTAGGGTAATCACGATACTCCTCGGGGGCAGATCCTGCAGCAAGAATACCGATACACAACCATTACCAAACAATGTGCAACAATATGATGCATGCATGAAACATAGCAATATGAGTGTGTTGGGCTAATGCAACTAAGACCAGAAGGGTTTGAACCAATTTGAATCAAAGATTCACATTTCAAACTCAAACATGGCCTTTTAGAGTGCTTTTCCTTGTTCTGCATTAAACATCAAGTTAACTTGCTTAGTCATGCATGAAAATAGTACAGATGGATAGATTGGATTTTTCTTATCATTTTTCATATATAATTTGTCTGATTTGGAGTTACAGAATAAAAGTTATGAATTTTTGAAGTTTAAATTATATTCTGGAATTTCCTGATTTAATTTAAATCCAGAAATATATATATTGCGCCAGCATGACGTCAGCACGACGTCAGCGGTCAACTGCGGCTGGCTGGGGTCAAACCTGACGTGTGGGGTCCACACGTCAGTGACAGGGGGGTTTAACAGAGGTTAGTTTAATCCTAATTAAGAGTTAGTGGCGCTGGGGCCCACTGGTCAGTGTCAGGGTTAATTAACAGAGGTTGATTAAGTTTAAACTAATCCTAACCCGAATTAGCAGGGACGGGCCCCACTTGTCATTGAGCCAGGGGAGGTCAAACCCCCTGGTCAACCGGGGCTAACACGCCGGCGTTTAGCCGCCGGCGGCAGCAAACGCGGCGGAGGGCGCGGGATTTCCACTCCGGCGCCCAATCGAGCAGCGGAAGGCACGCGCGGGAAGCTGGGGCTCGCGCACACCCACTGGTGCCCTCCGTTTCACCGGAGATGGCTTAGATCGACGGCGGCGACCACTTGGGCGGCGGCCGGAGTTCGGGCGCGAGCGGGATCGGGCTGCGGGGCACTGGGAGGCCACCTGAGGGGCTCGGCGGCACCCTCGTGGCACCGGGAGCATGATGGAAGGCTCGGTTTGGGCGGAGGCGGACCGAGACGGCGACGGCGACATGGACGGCGGCGAGAGGCTTCGGCCGTGGTGGGGAGGAGGGCTACGGTGAGGGAACGAGGGGGAAGAAGAGAGGGGAAACGGAGAGGGGCTCACAGCGAGACCAGCGAGCGCGAGGGCGAGGTCGGGGATGCCCGGTAGCTCCCGAATCGACGGCGAGTACCCACGGCGGCCGGAGGCGAGGATGGCGACGGCGATGGCTCCACGGGGTGCTCCGTCTTGCGTGGCTCGACGAGGAGGTAGAGGGGGTCGCGGCGGAGCTGGGGAGCGTGTCGGGGAGGCGAGGGGAGGCCGGTGGCGGCGGCTATGGCGAACGGCGGCGATGGGTGCGTTCGGACACGGGAGAGAGAGAGCGAGGGAGAGGAGAGGAAGAACCGGGGGAGAGTGAGAGAGTACAGGGGGGCGTGGCGTCGTTCCAGGGCATCCAGACGAGGAGGGGAGAGGCAGGCAGGCAGGCGAGCTGGTGGCGTGGCGCGGTGGCGCGCGCGCGCGCCGGGCATGCTCCCCTCCCTCTGTCGAGGACGAAGACGACAGAGGAGGAGGCGGGCTGGGTCGCCTGCTGGCTGGGCCGGCCGGCTACTGCTGGGCTGCACAGGGAGGAGCCCCAGGTAAGCTTCTCCTTCTTTTATTTATTTTTGTTTTCTAATTTCTGACATTTGTTTTGATTTAAATAAAATATTAAATCATTTTATTACCTTATGCCAATTTTTGCAGGAGCTAGATATATTATTCCAGAGCTCCCCAACAGGTGGCATAATTTTTGGACATATATTAATATATATAACTAATATATTTCCAATGCAAATATTTATGCATTAATTCCAAATGCCCAAAATAAATACCTATGAGCTCTTAAAAATATTGGTTTGATTTTTATCTCTGTCCAATATTTTCAGAGAGCAACATGAGCATTTTCGTGGACCCTTTTGGAGAAATTTTTATTTGGGTCATTTTCAAAAATGATTCTGAGGGTTTCACAAATCCCCATTTCAAAATTAAATGGAATTTTAAACATGATGCACACATGACTAGCTAGTCTAGGTCATACCAGGCTAGGGATGTGACAACTCGCCCCCACTTGAAAAAATCTCGTCCCGAGATTCAAGGGTTGACGGAAAGAAAGCGGGGTACTCCAGTCGAAGACGATCTTCTCGCTCCCAAGTAGCTTCCCTCTCGGAATGATGAGACCACTGAACTTTGAGAAACTTGATGTTCTGACGTCGAGTAACACGCTCTGCTTGATCAAGAATGCGAACCGGGTACTCTCGGTATGTGAGGTTATCTTGGAGATCAAGCGTTTCGTGGTCCACTCCGCGGATAGGATCCGAGAAGCAACGCCTGAGTTGAGAGACGTGGAAGACATCATGAACTCGAGAAAGATGTGGGGGCAGTTCCAATTGGTAGGCAACTTCTCCTCGTTTGGCGAGAATGCGAAAAGGTCCAATGTAACGAGGAGCCAATTTGCCTTTAATACCGAAACGATGGGTTCCCTTCAGAGGGGTGACCCGAAGGTAAGCCTTCTCGTCAACCTCGAAAGTCATAGCCTTATGTTTTCGGTCATATTGACTCTTTTGACGAGATTGGGCTGTTTTCAACTTTCACGAACGATACGAACTTGTTCTTCTGCTTCCTGAATCATATCCGGGCCAAAGAATTGTCTTTCCCCGGTCTCCGACCAGTTAAGGGGTGTTCGACACCGTCATCCATTGAGAACTTCAAAAGGGGCTTTCCCAAGCTAGATTGATAGCTGTTGTTGTAAGCGAATTCGGCAAATGGAAGGCACTTCTCCCAATCCATTCCGAATGAGATAACAGAGGCTCGAAGCATGTCTTCTAGAATCTGGTTGACGCGTTCCACTTGACCACTCGACTGAGGGTGGAAAGCGGTGCTAAAGGAGAGACGGGTTCCCATAGCGTTTTGGAAACTTTCCCAAAATCGAGAGGTGAAAAGACTTCCTCGATCCGAGTTAATTTCCAAAGGAACACCATGGAGAGACACTATCCGGGAGATGTATAAGTCTGCCAATTGACTAGCGGTTATACTCTCACGAACAGGTAGGAAATGGGCTACTTTGGAAAGACGATCGACAACGACGAAGATAGCATTATTCCCTCTCTTGGTCCTGGGAAAACCGGTAATGAAATCCATACCAATTTTATCCCATTTCCATTCAGGAATAGCTAAGGGTTGAAGGGTGCCAGCAGGCCGTTGATGCTCTGCTTTTACACGACGACAGACATCGCAATTAGCAATATACTGAGCAATTTCTCTCTTCATCCTAGTCCACCAGAACCTCTGGCGTAGGTCCTGATACATCTTAGTACTACCGGGATGAATGGTGAGAGGAGATTCATGAGCTTCCTTAAGGATCAAACGCCTCAGGTTTCGCACTTTGGGAACCACTAGTCGATTCCCGAAGTATACGACCCCTTGATCATTAATGGAGAAACAATTCGCAACTCCTTTCTTGATGTTTCTCTTGATGCGGGAAATTCCCGGATCTACCTTCTGTGCTTTGATGATCTGATCCGTAAGGGTAGGTTTTGCCACCAAGGTGGAAAGAAATCCTTGAGGAACAATGTGAAGGTTAAGCTTCCGAAATTCCTCATGGAGAAGCGGTTGACTTTGTTGTAACATCAGGTTGTTACAATAAGATTTACGACTTAGCGCATCAGCCATGACGTTGGCTTTCCCTGGGGTGTAAGTTATTCCTAAGTCGAAATCTGTGATCAACTCAACCCAACGTCTTTGTCTGAGATTCAAATCCGGTTGGGTGAAAATGTACTTCAGACTTTGGTGATCAGTGAATATTTCGCAACGATTACCGAGGAGGTAATGTCGCCAGGTCTTAAGTGCATAGACTACGGCTGCAAGCTCTAGATCATGAGTAGGATAATTCTCCTCATGTGGGTGCAATTGCCGCGAAGCGTAGGCAATTACGTGTCGATCTTGCATGAGAATGCAACCTAGTCCTTGTCGCGAGGCGTCGCAGTAGATAACAAAGTCCTTGGAGAAGTCTGGCGGTACCAGTACGGGAGCAGAAGTCAGGCGTCTTTTCAGTTCCTGAAAGCTGTGCTCACATTGTGGAGTCCATTCGAACTTCTTATCTTTCTTGAGGAGTTCGGTTAGAGGTTTGGCAACTTTGGAGAAGTTCTCGACAAAGCGACGACAATAGCTCGCTAAGCCCAGAAAACTCCGAACTTGCTTGACCGATTCAGGTGGAGTCCAATTAAGGACAGCTTGAACTCGCTCAGGGTTAACAGCAATACCTTTACCAGATATTACATGACCCAGATAGGTCACTTCTGACAACCAAAATTCACATTTGGAAAACTTGGCATAAAGGCGATGCTCTCGAAGTTTCTTCAACACTAGCCTTAGATGTTCGGCATGTTCTTCCTCGTTCTTAGAGTAGATGAGTATATCATCGAGGTAAACCACGACGAATTTATCTAAATACTCCATGAAGATTGAGTTCATTAACCGAGAAAAGGTGGCTGGAGCGTTGGTTAAACCGAAGGACATGACGGTGTACTCGTATTGGCCATAACGAGTAACAAAGGCCGTTTTAGGAATGTCCCCGTTTCTAATTTTGATTTGATGGTAGCCCAACCTCAAATCCATCTTGGAGAAGACTGAGGATCCAGCGAGCTAATCATACAGATCGTTGATCCTGGGGAGCGGATATTTGTTCTTGATTGTGACCAGATTGACAGGTCGATAATCTACAACCATCCGGTCCGTACCATCCTTCTTCTTGACGAATAGGACGGGGCAAGCCCACGGAGATGAACTAGGGCGGATGAAACCCTTTTTCAAGGACTCATCGAGTTGTTTCTTAAGCTCGGCTAGTTCTAGTGGTGCCATCTTATAAGGTCTTCTAGCAATCGGAACGGTTCCTGGGATGAGGTCTATTACGAACTCAACATCCCTGTCAGGTGGAACACCTGGCAATTCCTCTGGGAAGACATCCGGGAAGTCACGGACTACCGGCACGTCCTCAAGGTCTGGCAAAGGGCTGGCGTTAAGAGAATATAATTGTCGCTTAGCTAATCGGGTCAGGACATTGACTACCTTCCCCGAAGGATGAGTGAGTTGAACAGTCCTAGAGAAACAATCAATTTTGGCATGATGAGCTGACATCCAGTCCATACCCAAAATGATATTAATATCTGAAAATTTAAGGGCTATCAAAGATGCAAGGAAAACAAGTCTGTCGACTTGGATTTCATTTCCATAACTTACCCTGGAGGTCTGCCATCTAGAACCAGGAGTAGAAATTTCCATAGTGGATGGCATGTCACAGAATGCGGTGTTATGCAAACGAGCATAGTTCTCGGATATAAATGAATGAGAGGCTCCTGTATCGAAAAGAACAGATGCCGGGTGGCAATTAACAAGGAGCGTACCGAGAACGACGTTGGGATCCTCTTGAGCTTCTTCGGCAGAGATACAGTTGACGTGGCCACGTGTAGCGGTGGCCGGCTTGGCGTGGAACACTTTCCCTGTCGGTTTGCCACGGCCAACAGCTTTAGCAGACTGGTTGGGGTTGGTCTGGGGACACTCACGCATATAGTGGCCAGATTCCCCACACTTGAAACAAGTCACGGAACTGGTACGTGGAGGAGCATTGTTGGTTGGACCCCCATAGGGCTTGGCTGGAGCAGACTGTTGGACAGGGCGAGGCGCCTGGAAAGATGGCCTCGGTGTGAACCTGGGTGGCAGGGCGGTGTTGGGCACCCACACGCGGCGCTTCTGAGGACCAGCACCGGATGAGGAACCCATGTCACGGCCATGCTTGCGTGTTGCGTCATAATCAGTCTGACCAGTTTCAGCACTGATGGCCTTTGTTAACAAGTTTCTGAAAAGGATGTGCACTCATGCAGACGGAGGTCGCGGCGAAGCTCAGGACTAAGGCCCTTACGGAACCTTGCTTGCTTCTTGGCATCAGTAGAAACTTCCTCAGTTGCATATCGTGCGAGATTACCAAACTCCCTGCTGTAAGCATCCACAGAGAGTCGGCCTTGGGTGAAATTGCAAAATTCCTCACGTTTACGGTCCATGAGACCCTCCGGAATGTGATGTTCACGGAAAGCCTCGCTGAATTCAGCCCAAGTAGTGACATGGCCCGCTGGGCGCATAGCTCCATAATTCTCCCACCATAGACTGGCGGGGCCTTCAAGATGATATGCAGCAAAGGTGACCTTGTCAGCCTCCGCTACCAGCGCGGAACGCAGTTTGTGAGAAATACTGCGAAGCCAGTCATCAGCGTCGAGAGGCTCGACGGAGTGGTGGAACGTGGGTGGATGTAATTTGATAAAATCACTGAGTGACACCACGTTAGTCCTCTGATGGTGTGCTGTGTTCTGTTCAATACGTTCCAACAAACGGTTGGTCTCCCTCTTGTTTCTCTCAGCTTCCATCATAACCTCGGCTAGGGAAGGAGGATGAGGCAGATTTGCATCCCTGACTTCACTGCCTTCGGCCTGCTCTTGAGGAGCAGGGTTAGTGCGCGTGTTGACCATCCTAGGTAAACAAAACAATGATTTAGTCAGAATGATAAAATTCCGACATAGGATATAAAATGTAAGGAATAACTCGAAATGCAAGATGATCATCCGTATGACATGGTAGATACAGAAACTGCTTCTTTATTCCATCGTCATACACACCATACAGGGTTTAGTACAAGACCAAACAAAGTACTATTACGGTGAAAAAAAGGATTACATCTCATCGGAGGCATCCCAAGCTCCTATACATTATTTTTCTACACCTCCGGAAAGAGTACAAACTAGGTCATATCCCACGAGTCACGCGGGACGATAGACGACACAGATAGTGCGAACTAGTGATACTACCACTAACTCAGACCGATCCGTAGTAGTCCTCGTAGAAGTCACCTCCATAGCCTGGAAGCTCAACATGATCATCCGGAAATAGACGATCTCGCGGAGCTTGTGGACCATAGGGACTAGGATGAGGTCTTGGACCAACAGACGGTGGCCTGCGGGGACCGCGAGGTGGGGTGATGCCTCCTACATCACGCCAACCCATCACGTCTGGCAGAGCAGATCTCACAGGATAGAGATCGCGCATATCCGAATATCCAGCTTGCACTGCCGGTGCAAACCGAGTCAATGTGGCCCAGTGGTCAGCACGGGTATTGAAGAGCTCTAACCTCAAGGCCCGGTTTTCACGGTCCTTATCCTCGAGCATCTCAGCAGTGGTGCGAGTCCGTGAATCCTCCTGGGTGGGGTCAGCATAGATAGCCTGGAGATACCCTTGTGCTCCCGGAAGTGATCCTGGCATATACCGGAAATCAGAGTCCCGAAATAGTCCAGATCTGACTCGCATGATGGTCATCATAGAGTAGGCGGCGTCCTGCACAGCCATCTCAATAGTAACCCCGAGTCCATAGGAGCAGTGAAGGGGCTCGGTGGACCCAGGATAAGATGGAAATATCCTGACAGTGCAGAGATACTGGCTTTGATTAAAGTCTCGGAATTGCTCTTCGACCGTGTACTCAGGATACCAGCGGTATCCAGCCTCAGTCATTACCCTGACCAACATGGCAGTATGGCCGGGTACATCTAGGCATCGAGTCAGGCGAACCACTTGATTGAGGTCGCGAGTGGCCATCTGAAAGCACAATCATAATGCAAAGGCATTAGAATTTCTAGCAAAATTTCGGCAGCATAACAGCTGTAAATGCTCAAGAAGGATTTTGAGACATTTGATAAAGGATTACATACACACTCATCATCATCATATCAAGTTCTGAGTCCATCCTAGCAACATAATGTGGTAGTAGAATTGAACTAGGCTTGTATCCATCAAACTTATAAGGTACTACTGATTAGTAACACGTGATCCTGATGGAGAGAATAGATCCTAATTCCTTAACCCCCGGTGGAAGAATAGACTGACTCAGATCAGAATGTTATAAGATAAAGGAGTAAAAAGAGCCTTACGTTCCAACCCACAAACAATTCCCCTACATATAACTAAAGAATTTCTAGACTCAACATCGACCAGTTTGGCTTGGAGAACCTACAGGCAGTCCGGCTCTGATGCCAACGCTGTCAGGACCCCGACTCGATGTCACATCGATCTAGCCTGTAGCACCTCATATCACTTTGCGGCCTCACGCACGGTATCCCCACGGGTGTCGCCTTACCTTTGCCCGGGACCGTTTGCGCCTTTTGGCTCACGTATATGATAGTGTCGCTAGCATCCATATGATAAGGAGCCCGGGCTGACATGACTAGTCGTAAACCCAAAGTGGCACAGACTTACAGGGACAGGCATTCATGACCCAGCCACGAACGTGTCGATCAACAGCAAGTGGGTCCGGGCTGTAGCACTGGGCTAGCAGGACTCCGGTAAACCGGGCTGTAGCGGGCTAACAGGACTCCGGTACTCAATGCGTGACATTTCCCCGAAGGGACAGACACCGGAACGAGGAAGGACACATGCCGGCCAGCCTAAGTGTTCCAGAGCAGTAGCAAGCTACCATGGCTCAGCGGTAACACTAGGAGACATTTCCCGGTAAGAGAGGCTACTAAAGATAAACAACTAGATAGTCAGATCCCACACATACCAAGCATTTCAAACATACACACAATATGCTCGATATGTGCAAATACAACGAAGCATCACAACATGACTCTATGACACCAGTACTTTATTTAAGGCTCAGAGAGCCATACATAACATACACAAAGGTACGGGTCACACGACCCAGCATTCAAGTCATACAGTCATACAAACCAGCAGCGGAAGTAACTTGTCCGAGTACAGACAACTAGTAAAATAAAAGAGGCTTGGAAAGCCTCTGCTATACTACGTGGTCCTTCACAAGCTCAGGATCACCACCTGGGCCTTAGCCTACTCATTGATGTCAACGTCTATGTAGAACCCATCAGAAGGGGTTGCAGCGTCTTCTGTAAAAATGTAAATTATAGCAACATGAGTACAAAGGTACTCAGCAAGACTTACATCAGATCCTACATACATGCATATTATCAAGAAGGGTTGGTGGAGTTGTTGCAGCAAGCCAGCTTTGACTCTTGGCTAGGCTAACCTACGAGACTCCAACTTGAAATGGTTTTGCGCACACGAGTCCATTACTCACCACTTCAATACACTACCGAGGATCCACCTCCGTCTCCCTACAGAAGAGCCATCCTCGGCACTCACACTTATCTTGAGGCTTTTAGTAGTTTCCATTTACTTGTCTATGAACTGTATAGGCAACCAAGTAGTCCTTTACCGCGGACGCGGCTATTCGAATAGATCATGTTAACCCTGCAGGGGTGTACTTCTTCATACACGCTCTCACCACTTACCGTCGTTTACACGACATGTACTCGGCAACCTTCAAGCGGAAGCCCAACGTGGGTGTCGGCCACGACCTACCTAACCACCTAAGCCTCCAGTCCAGGTTTATCGCCTATCCAGGTTCCATCCGCAGGGAGTCCGGCCGAGGTTTCCCATACGGCCCCGAACGATGTGAACAGGGTTCCCGAGATACCTAACGGGTATTCGGTACACCCGGCCACGTACCTACCGCATCACAGCCCACCCCTACGGTCAGCGCTGTCCACGGCCTCCAGTAGGCTACAAACACCAGAAACTACTTGCAACTCCTGGACGGAGAACTAGGGTGAATAAGAAGCCGAGAGGGTCCATTGGTTTCGGGCCCAATGCATGGTAGTAGCTGGTTCTTAAATCACACATACAGATCTCAGTGCTTAAGGTCGGCTTCAATGAAACAACCCACCATGTACTCCTACATGGCCTCTCATCGATACCTTTACCAAATCGTGTTCACCGCACCACTCTCATTACCTGACATAATCATTTCACTCTAGCCCATCACCCAGATGAACCAGACCTGACACGACTCTAAGCATAGCAGGCATAGCAAGGTAGGAACAACACATACATATGGCTCAACCAACTCCTACACATGCTAGTGGGTTTCATCTAGTTACTGTGGCAATGACAGGTCATGCAGAGGAAATGGGTTCAACTACCGCAGCACACAGCAGTTTGAAACGCGTTGTCTTAATGCAGTAAAAGAGAGCAGGAGCGAGAACATGGGGTTGTATCGATATGATCAAATGGTTGGTTGCTTGCCTGATGGTTCGATGCACTGATACGGTTCTTCGTTAGGGTAATCACGATACTCCTCGGGGGCAGATCCTGCCGCAAGAATACCGATACACAACCATTACCAAACAATGTGCAACAATATGATGCATGCATGAAACATAGCAATATGAGTGTGTTGGGCTAATGCAACTAAGACCAGAAGGGTTTGAACCAATTTGAATCAAAGATTCACATTTCAAACTCAAACATGGCCTTTTAGAGTGCTTTTCCTTGTTCTGCATTAAACATCAAGTTAACTTGCTTAGTCATGCATGAAAATAGTACAGATGGATAGATTGGATTTTTCTGATCATTTTTCATATATAATTTGTCTGATTTGGAGTTACAGAATAAAAGTTATGAATTTTTGAAGTTTAAATTATATTCTGGAATTTCCTGATTTAATTTAAATCCAGAAATATATATATTGCGCCAGCATGACGTCAGCACGACGTCAGCGGTCAACTGCGGCTGGCTGGGGTCAAACCTGACGTGTGGGGTCCACACGTCAGTGACAGGGGGGTTTAACAGAGGTTAGTTTAATCCTAATTAAGAGTTAGTGGCGCTGGGGCCCACTGGTCAGTGTCAGGGTTAATTAACAGAGGTTGATTAAGTTTAAACTAATCCTAACCCGAATTAGCAGGGACGGGCCCCACTTGTCATTGAGCCAGGGGAGGTCAAACCCCCTGGTCAACCGGGGCTAACACGCCGGCGTTTAGCCGCCGGCGGCAGCAAACGCGGCGGAGGGCGCGGGATTTCCACTCCGGCGCCCAATCGAGCAGCGGAAGGCACGCGCGGGAAGCTGGGGCTCGCGCGCACCCACTGGTGCCCTCCGTTTCACCGGAGATGGCTTAGATCGACGGCGGCGACCACTTGGGCGGCGGCCGGAGTTCGGGCGCGAGCGGGATCGGGCTGCGGGGCACTGGGAGGCCACCTGAGGGGCTCGGCGGCACCCTCGTGGCACCGGGAGCACGATGGAAGGCTCGGTTTGGGCGGAGGCGGACCGAGACGGCGACGGCGACATGGACGGCGGCGAGAGGCTTCGGCCGTGGTGGGGAGGAGGGCTACGGTGAGGGAACGAGGGGGAGAAGAGAGGGGAAACGGAGAGGGGCTCACAGCGAGACCAGCGAGCGCGAGGGCGAGGTCGGGGATGCCCGGTAGCTCCCGAATCGACGGCGAGTACCCACGGCGGCCGGAGGCGAGGATGGCGACGGCGATGGCTCCACGGGGTGCTCCGTCTTGCGTGGCTCGACGAGGAGGTAGAGGGGGTCGCGGCGGAGCTGGGGAGCGTGTCGGGGAGGCGAGGGGAGGCCGGTGGCGGCGGCTATGGCGAACGGCGGCGATGGGTGCGTTCGGACACGGGAGAGAGAGAGCGAGGGAGAGGAGAGGAAGAACCGGGGGAGAGTGAGAGAGTACGGGGGGGGGGCGTGGCGTCGTTCCAGGGCATCCAGACGAGGAGGGGAGAGGCAGGCAGGCAGGCGAGCTGGTGGCGTGGCGCGGTGGCGCGCGCGCGCGCCGGGCACGCTCCCCTCCCTTTGTCGAGGACGAAGACGACAGAGGAGGAGGCGGGCTGGGCCGCCTGCTGGCTGGGCCGGCCGGCTACTGCTGGGCTGCACAGGGAGGAGCCCCAGGTAAGCTTCTCCTTCTTTTATTTATTTTTGTTTTCTAATTTCTGACATTTGTTTTGATTTAAATAAAATATTAAATCATTTTATTACCTTATGCCAATTTTTGCAGGAGCTAGATATATTATTCCACAGCTCCCCAACAGGTGGCATAATTTTTGGACATATATTAATATATATAACTAATATATTTCCAATGCAAATATTTATGCATTAATTCCAAATGCCCAAAATAAATACCTATGAGCTCTTAAAAATATTGGTTTGATTTTTATCTCTGTCCAATATTTTCAGAGAGCAACATGAGCATTTTCGTGGACCCTTTTGGAGAAATTTTTATTTGGGTCATTTTCAAAAATCATTCTGAGGGTTTCACAAATCCCCATTTCAAAATTAAATGGAATTTTAAACATGATGCACACATGACTAGCTAGGCTAGGTCATACCAGGCTAGGGATGTGACACTGGGCTGGCCGACTGGTCCGGCCAGGTGGGCTGCGGTAAGTCAGGTGAGGTTTTCTTTCTCTCTCTTTTTTTTTGTTTCAGTTTTCTATTTTGTTCTGTTTTGTTTTGATTTAGTAAAAATACTAAACCATTTGATTAAATGCTGGAATTAATTATGTGGCTAGAACTAAAATATACCAAACCACATAAAATGTTCCAGAATTGTTGGACATATATTAATTATATAAGAAATATATATCCAATGCAAATAGTTATTGAATTAATTCAAAGGCCCAAAATAAATGTTTCTGCGATACCAAAAATATTGGTTTGACTTTTACCTTTTGCCAATATTTTCAGAGACTAAGAGGAACATTTTCTTGGACTAATTTGATGATATTTAAATGTTGGTTATTTTTAGTGGTATTCTGAGGCTTTGAAAATTCCTCAATTCAAATTTCATTTGAATTTAAACATGATGCACACATGGAAGCTAGCATAGGTCAGACCAGAATTAGGGATGTGACAACGACGCAATCCGTTGCCTCCCCATGAACACAACAACGACTCTGTTTCTCCGTTCCGATGCAGCCATGTATGTATGCGCGAGTAGGCGTTCGAGACCCTGCCCGTATGTACATACATGCCCGTATTTTCTTTCTTGCACCCTCGCCGCTGTACGTATGTATACATGCTACGTGCGCACCTCTACTACGACACGTGCGCGCCTCTACTACGACACGTGCGCGCCTCTACATCGACCAGTATGTACGTACACGTTCGCGACCAGAATGACAACGCTACGTACGCTTCGACCAGGTGGGTCCCGACTGTCAGGAACTTGCTTGCCTGCGAAGATGTAGCTGGTGGGTCCCAGCAGTCAGGGGGGCGAATTGTTTTTTTTTTTGCTCGGACGCACTTCCTTGCGTGCGAAGATGTAGCTGGTGGGTCCCAGCAGTCAGGGTGGCGAATCGTTTTTTTGCTCGAACGCACTTCCTTGCGTGCGAAGATGTAGCTGGTGGGTCCCAGCAGTCAGGGGGAAACTTTTTTTCGTGAAATACGGTGGCCCGTCCGATGGGTCCCTGCTGTCAGGTGGAGGAATCATTATTTTCCGTGTAATAAGGAGGCACTTCCTTGCTACGGCCATGGACCCAGCTGTCATCCTCTCCACATACAGTCCAAGTCCGATGGAAGTCATTTCTTGACCATGTTGACCACGCCGCACCGAGAGCACCACGGCGGTGGACGACGGCGATGCCTAGGAAGGGGACGACTCGGAGCCGGGGAAGACGCAGCAGCGGATGCCCACGCGAAGAGGAGTACGAGCGTTCACTGGTTCGACTGCGGTGTGAGGCTGCTGTCGCCGCAGAATAACAGGGGGTGTGGGTGAGTAGAGGGATGGCCTGGCCAGTGGTGGGAGTAGTAGGGGGTGGTGAGGCCTCTGCGGCATCACAGCCAGCCATGGGAGGCAGGAGCACACGGCATGACCGGCGCTGGTTTGGGCGGCTGGAGCAAGAAGACCAAAGGTTGAAAAAGCACTACAACCGTTGGATGAACATCGTACGGTAACATGAGATAGAATTGTTCATATTGACTAAGTTGACTAAGCCCTCCGTCCCTGTCAACTCGGTAGGCCACAAGTCAGCCTCCCAGTATGCTGGGTTCCAGCTGGCAGGGGGAGTATTCATATTGTTGTGCATAATAAGGAGGCACTTCCTTGCGTGCGAAGATAGCTGGTGGGTCCAACAAGTCAGCGGGGGGCATGTTTTTTTCGTGAAATACAGAGGCCCTTCCGGTGGGTCCCAGATGTCAGGTGGAGGAATCATTATTTTGCGCCTAATAAGGAGGCATTTCCTTGTGTGCGGCCGTGGACCCAGCAGTCAGCCTCTCCATGCACAGTCTACTTCCGATGGTGTCGTTCGTTGACCACGTTGAGCATGCCACGCCGAGCGCATCCAAGGTGGTGGACGACGGTGAGGCCCCGGACAGCAACGAGCCAGAGATGGGAAGACGTGGGAGTAGAGTCGCAGACGGAGAGGTGTACGAGGGTTAACTGGTTTTAGTGTGGTGTGGTTCGGCAGTCGGTGGAGAAGAACAAGAGGTGTGGAGGGGTGGAGGGATGGCCTGGCCAACGGTGGAGTAGCGCTTCATAGCGAAGCGTGCTAAGCAAAGCTGCTAGCAGCAGGAGGCGGGAGGTGGTCCCGGCGGCGCTGGAGGAAGAAGACGAGAGATTGGAGATGGATGTCGGTCGTTG
Organism: Triticum aestivum; assembly: GCF_018294505.1. Classification (NCBI taxonomy): domain Eukaryota; kingdom Viridiplantae; phylum Streptophyta; class Magnoliopsida; order Poales; family Poaceae; genus Triticum; species Triticum aestivum. The sequence goes on from NC_057798.1 coordinate 581,380,692, forward strand.
GATGTAAATCCAACGGCTAACATGTCAGAATCATTTATTGACTAAATTGACAACGACTTGCGTTGGCTTCGACCTATTGGCCCACATTTCAGCCTCCAAAAATATGGCACGTATTCAACCCATCTTTTCAGAATTTACAGTCCTTTTTTGCGCGGTAGAATTTACAGTCGATTTGATCTTTTTTTTTTGAATTACAACCATTAGCTTGTATGGGTGAACAATTAATGTAGCGTCCATGCGGCCCATTTATTTTATTTCCTAAAAAATTACAGGCCATTTGCACTTTATCTAGATACACGAATTTGCTGGGCTGATTCTAATTATAATGTTGGGTTGGGCCAGCAATGCTATCAAAAAATAAAAAAGGGCTGAGCATTTTGTTATAAATATATTTAAATAATAAGTGATATTATTACATTCATCCTTAAATCTTACCAAGCTTTTGTACACAATCACTAGGATTTTCGTGCCAAAACAATCCAGGATTTTATTTGTTAAGAAATTATTTTTATAAGTTAATAAGATGTGGGATATTGTTTTCTTACATATGTAAGTATCTGTTAAATATATGATGACAATAAAAATAGTATATAATAACATATAAAATAATTTAAATATATATAATATAGTTAGAAGGGAAACATAAGTTGTACCTAGCGTTCCTATTCTTATATAGAAAAATAGAACAGACCTCTGTGTTTTCTTCAAAAAAATACATAAATTGGGCTGCCAAAAATAAAACCTCGGATGGGAGGTCCATAGGCCGGTCGATACATGACGACCCTAAGAAAATACAAACAGGCCCTCCCATCCGAGGTCGTGGGTTGCGCATGTTAAAAATGAAAGCCTAGACGGGGAAGCCCAAAACCACGTCCAACACTTGCCAAAACTTTGTCCCTCGTTTTCTCTGTGTTTCGCACACTCGACATTGTGTGGGCATTTTGATTGTGCATCATATGAAGGTGTGCTATGCATGAATGTTGATCAGCATGATGTTAACTGGCTGGTAGTTCCATTTTCGACCATGAATAAAACTTCCAACATGATGTTAACCCTGTTTGAAAAGGCCGTGTTAATATAAATGCTCTGCCTCTGAAAGTTGCAGTTTCTTATCTGAAACTGAACTTGCAGTTTCTTATCTGAAACTGAAACTTGCAGTTTCTTCTCGTCTACACTTTTATACTCCTATGAAACTACATTTTTTTAAGTGCTAAAAATAGATCTCTAGAATTCATAAAATTCTTCATATGCTCAATACTGCAAATCTCAAATTCAAAAGACATTCAGATCTGAAAGTACTCTCAAAATACACAACACAAAACACAATTCACAACCTGCAAATACTAACAACCCTAAGCTCCTCCTGACAATTCACAACCTGCCCGACTATTGCGCTGGGGGATGGGGGGCAGCCCCCTCCTATTCCTCGACGGCACACAGCTGCCCCGTGAGATGATGTGAACGGCCAGAGAGACGATGGGCGGGGAAGCGTCATCGGGCCAACTGCTTTTCTCCTCTTGCAGTTGGGTTCGATCGACGAAGACTCCACCGGCTCGCTCTGGCAAGACACCCTCACAAACGGCACCCTGTAGATGCTCGATCCTTCAATCTCTGGTGGATGCTCCATCTGGGATCGATACACCCACCACCGCTCCCTCACGATCGGATTCGGTGAATCTGTTTGCTCCATGGCCCAGAGGAACAGCTCTATGTACTCCGGCGCGACTCCCTCTGGGAGTATCGCCGCCTTTTCGCTCTGTTGCAGATATTTGGCCATGGATGTCGCCGTCGCCGCTAGTTGGTCCTTGTTGTCAAACCAAGACTGTATCTCCAACATCCTAGCTAGCTTCACAGGGTCGCCGTCTGCGATCCTCACGTATCGGTTGTACTCCTCCATAGATCTACTTCTCCACAGCACCTTCACTCACCGGCGGTGGTTTTTGAATGGAAGATGAGAGGTGCAGCGCTGGTTTTGGATTAGAATGGGAGAGGAGCGACGCTGGTTTTGGACTAGAACGGGAGAGGAGGGGTGGTGGTTTTGAAATGGAAGAGGAGAGGAGCGGTGCTGGATTTAGATTGGAACAGGAGAAGAGCGGCGATGGTTTAAGAGGAGAAGAGCGGAAGAGCGGCGCTGGTCTTGGAAGTATTTTTTTGTTGTTTTGCGTATTTTGGGTCAAAGTTTGAGCACGTACTGTATGTGCCAAGCAAAATGTGAATGCATGTCACCAAAAATTGTATCGTTTGATTCGTATCTGAATGTACTTCAAATTATATTATTTTTGCAACGTATAAAATATATTTTATGTGCGAAAATCCTGGTCAATTATGACCCAGAATAAAAGGGAGACTAGTTCATGTGGGGTCGCTTTCTTAATTGAAGGGTAAATTGATTTTGATTTTGATCCAGTCACAGCGCGCCGGCCCTCTCGCCCAATCCTAAATCGCTGCCGCACACTCCTCTCCCTCTTCTCCATTGCAAAACCACCTCCTCTCCTCTCCATCATCTCCATTCCAAAACCACCGTCTCGCCTCTCCCTCTTCTTGTCACATCCCTAGCTTTACCCTGGCCTTGGACTAGCTTGGTTGCTGCATCATGTTTAAATTCAAATGAAATTTGAATTGAGGAATTTTCAAAGCCTCGGAATCCTTTAAAAAAAATGAAATGATCAAGATAAAAATTGCCTCAAATAAGTCCAAGAAAATGTTCTTGCTATCCTCTGGAAATATTGGCAAGAGGTAAAATCCAAACCAATATTTTCGGTATCTCAGAAACATTTATTTTGGGTATTTGAATTAAATCAATAGCTATTTGAATTGGACTTATATCTACTGTTAAATAAATATAGGTCCAATAATTCTAAAATATTTTTGTGGAGCATTGTTTTAATCCTTTTAGCTCCTAAAAATATTGTCAGAAGCAAAATAAATTGAATTGGTTTCAAAACCAAATTCAAAACAAACCTGCAAAATAGAAAACAGAATTAAAAAAAGAAAGAGAGAGAGATAGAGACTACCTGGGCCACTTACCTGTAGCCGGCCCAGCTGGCCAGCTCCTCCCGCTGGCCCAGCCCACCGCCGCCTCCCTCCCCTGTCGCCTTCCTCCTCTGCCAGGAGGACGGGCACGCGCCCGGCGCGCGCGGCCACGCGCCCCGGCCACCTCCTCCCTGCTTCGGCCACCTCCTGCCTCCCTGCTTGCCTCCACTACTCCCTAGAGACGCCACGCGGCCCCACGAACTCTCTCACTCTCCCGTATCTCTCCCTCCGTCCCTATCCCCTCTGCTCTCTCTCTCTCTCACGATCGACCACGAGCACCCGAGAGCACCGACGAGCTCCACCGCGGCCAGCGTCCACCCCTCGCCTCGGCGATGCTTCCAGAGGAACCGCCGCGCCTTCCTCTTCGTCCCCACCAACTCACGTGACGCCGGGAGCCCTGCATCGCCGCCCACGTCGCCGTTCCCCTCCTCGGCCACCGGAACTCGCCGCCGTTCGATTCGCCGGCTCCGGACCATCCCCGGCCTCGTCTCCGCCTCGAATGGATCCGCTGTGAGCCTCCGCTGCCTCTCCTGTGCTCGCCCCCTCCGTTCTCGCCCCCTAGCCCCATCTCCCACCGCGGCCGAGAGCTTCTCGCCGCCGGCCATGGCGTGGCCGTGGCCACAGCCACCGCAGCTCGTTCCCGAGCCCACCATCGTGATCAGCACGATCGCATGAAACCGTAGACACCCACAACGCCTCCTCCCGTGCTCTGTAACGCCACTCCGAGATTGCCCGAGCTCCGGCAGCCGCAAAAGAGCTCGCCGCCCGCAGCTCTGGCCACCCCAGCTCCTCCCACTTGCACTACCAGACGTGCGCGACCCCCAGCTACGCGTAGGACCAATCCGCCGTCCAAATGGTCGCCTGTGGGCGAAACCCGACGCGCTCCGCCGCCACTGACCTCGCCGGCGACGAGCCGTCGGCCTAACCCCGGCCTAGTTAACCACTAATGACCCAGCTAACCTCCCCAGAGCCACTGACGTATGGGCCCCATGCCTTAGTTAATATTTATTATTTTCTGTTAAGTGTTAAACTAACCCCCACGGGCCCACAGGTCAGTTTGACCTGGCCACGTCACACGTTGACTGGCCCCACATGACAGAGTTGACTTGATGACGTGGCTTTTGACCCGGCCCCACCTGTCATTGACACTAACTAGCCCTGTGTCACTGACGTGTGGCCCCCACACGTCAGGTTTGACCAGCAGCAGCGTCTGTTGACCTGCTGACGTCATAGTGACGCAATGCTGACGCAATAAGTATTTTCTGGGTTTAAAAAATAATCAGGAAATTCCAGAAAATGCCTAAAACTTCAATAAATCATAGAAAATTAACCGTAACTCCAAATTAAATAATTTATATATGAAAAATTATCAGAAAAATTCAAGGAATCCATCTGTACCATTTTCATGCATGTTAGAACAACTTATAGCTGCTTTTTAGCACAAATGAAGTGAATAACATTTAAATAACCACATATGGAGTTTGAATTTGAATCTTGGATTCAAACCAACTTCATTTAATCTGGTTTTAGGTGCCTTAGCCCAAAACACATTCATTTTGCCATGTCATGAGCATGCATCCCTTCTGTGTTGCCGGTATTTGTCCCCTCTCGATAGACGCGATACCGATGATGTGATCGTTGACACTGATGAAGACTCAATGTTATCTTCAGAAGTGCCAGGCAAGCAAAACCCCCTTGTTCATTCCGATACAATCCTACTCTCTCGCTCCTGCTCTCTTTTAATGCATTAGGACAACACCGATTTTTCTGTTACTTGCTGCGGTAGCTGAACCCCTTTATCCTTTGCATGACCTGTCATTGCCACAGTAAATAGATGAAACCCACTAGCATGAGTAGGAGTTGTTTGAGCCCTGTTGTGCCTACTCATTCATGCTTGTTTGTCATGCCTGCTACTGCTTAGAGTTGAGTCAGGTCTGATTCATCGGGGATGAATCAGAGGCGTGTGAACATGTCCTACTATGTGTGAGCTAAGTGTGTGAACACGTTTTGGTGAAGGTAGCGGTGAGAGGCCATGTAGGAGTACATGGTGGGTTGTCTCATTGCAGCCGTCCTCAGGAACTGAGTTCTGTGTTTGTGATCCATGATTCAGCTACTACCACGCATTGGGCCCGAAACCAATGGACCCTCTCGGCTTCTTGACCACCCTTGTCCTCTGTCCAGGAGTTGCAAGTAGTTTCTGGTGTTTGTAGTATGCTGGAGGCCGTGCGCAGCGCTGACCGTAGGGGTGGGCTGTGATGCGGTAGGCACGTGGCCGGGTAAACCGGCGCCCGTTTGGTGTCACGGAACCCTGTACACATCGTTTGGGGCTGTGAGCGAAACTCCGGCCGGATCTCCTCATGGATGGAACCCGAATAGGCGATAAACCTGGACTAGAGACTTGAGTGTTTAGGTAGGCCGTGGCCGACACCCACGTTGGGCTTCCGCTTGAAGGTTGCCGAGTACATGTCGTGTAAACGGCGGTAAGTGGTGAGAGCGTGTGTGAAGGAGTACACCCCTGCAGGGTTAATATGATCTATTCGAATAGCCGTGTCCGCGGAAAAGGACTTCTGGGTTGCTTATATCAGTTCATAGACAAGTGAAAGTGGATACTCTAAAATACGCAAGATAAGCGTGAGTGCTATGGATGGCGTTCTTGTAGGGGGACGGGAGCGGATCCATAGTGGTGTATTGATATGGTGAATATGTGGACTTGTGTGCGCCACCTCAAAAGAGTTGCTTGCAGTCGTAGTTTAGGATAGCCACCGAGTCAAAGCTAGCTTGCTGCAGTTAAACCCCACCATCCCCTTTGTTGATAATGATGCATATGTAGTTAGTTCTGATGTAAGTCTTGCTGGGTACATTTGTACTCACGTTTGCCTATTTTATGTTTTTGCAGAGAGACTTCGGTCTCACTAGTAGTTTCGCGTGGACTTCGACGTTTAGCTTGATACCTCAGCTACGATCTTGTGCCCTCGGCAGGATCTGATAGATAGTCAGGCTTCTCAGCCTTTTCCATTTATAGATGTCTGTACTCAGACATGATAGCTTCCGCTTGTGCTTTGACTTGTATGCTCTGATTGTTGGGTCATGAGACCCATGATTGTAATATCGCGCTCCTCGGAGCCTATTGAATAAATTACTTGAGTCGTAGAGTCATGTTGTGATGCCATGTTGTATTTGCACATATCGAGCATATTGTGTGTATGTTATTGAAATGCTTGGTATGTGTGGGATCTGACCATCTAGTTGTTTATCTTTAGTAGCCTCTCTTACGGGGAAATGTCTCCTAGTGTTTCCACCGAGCCATGGTAGCTTGCTACTGCTCCGGAACACTTAGGCTGGCCGGCATGTGTCCTTCTTCGTTCCTGTGTCTGTCCCTTCGGGGAAATGTCACGCGATGAATACCGGAGTCCTGTTAGCCCGCGGACAGTGCTACAGCCTGGATTCACTCGCTGATGACCGACACGTTCGATGCTGGGTCATGGATGCCTGTCCCTGTAAGTCTGTGCCGCTTTGGGTTTACGACTAGCCATGTCAGCCCGGGCTCCTTATCATATGGATGCTAGCGACACTGTCATATACGTGTGCCAAAAGGCGCAAACGGTCCCGGGCAAAGGTAAGGCGACACCCGTGGGAATACCGTGCGTGAGGCCGCAAAGTGATATGAGGTGTTACATGCTAGATCGATGTGGCATCGAGTCGGGGTCCTGACAGCGTTGGTATCAGAGCTTGACTGCCTGTAGGATTACCAAGCCAAACTGGTCGAAGTTGAGTCTGGAAATTCTTTAGTTATATAAGGGAATTGATTGTGGGATGGAACGTAAGGCTCTTTTTACTCCTTATACCTCATGGCCTTCTGATCTGAGTCATCATCTTCTCTTCTACGGGGATTAAGAACTAGGCTATCTCTTCTTTCCATCAGGATCACGTGTTACTAATCAGTAGACTTATAAGATTGTTGGATTCAAGCCTCAGTTCAGTTCCTACTATCTTCTGTATGTTAACTGTTGATCTCGAAACCTTGATATTGTGCTTCTGAGTGGTTATGCCACCATTTTTGTGAATGTCTCAAATCTCTTCTGAGCATTTACAGCCGTTATGCTGTCCGAGTCATTCCAGGTTTCTAAATAGTCTGATGCATTTGCAAAATCCTTTTCCTCTGGTTTCGATGCTCCTTTATGCCAGCTCAATCACACTAATTGTTGAGTTGAGGTATTCTATTGCCTTGACATTATGTTGGAGTTACTATTATGACCCTAGGTGTCTCAGGGGATCATCTAGTAGTCTAGCCATGATTTATGTTCCAGTGTGATGACTCTGGCCGTCATTATCGAAAGCATCCCGTGATGCCATTTAGTAGTAGGTATTCTATCCCTGGGTTTTGAACCCGAGATTCACCCTACTTGCTTCATGTTGATAGTTTTGCTCGTTCCTTTAGGTTATTAGTAACCTTTGCATTAGTCCTCGATGTTCGTGGTATTCCTTTCTTCCAAATACTATGAACCGCTTATGGCACATGTTCCTCGCTGATCGAAAGATCACAATCAGAGTGCTCTCGATGGGTTCTCGATTCTACATTGTGACTCTGCCAGTCCTACCTCTCTGCATGGGTTATCTGGAAGAAATGTTGATCTCGCTCGACATACTAATCTATGCATCCACAACTCAGAAAATTATATGTTCCTTTGAGTTGTCCCTCTTTAGTTGTCTACTGACCTTCGTCTATCAATTGATAGTCAAGAGTATGTGTGCGTTCGTTTATCGATGCCTATTACTCTTGTGGTCCATCAAGCCATTCTATCGCGGAATGACTAGGAGAAACAAACTCCAGTACCTCTTCCATATCTAGGATTGGGTCAAAAAAGTTGTGCTCCACAGAACAAATTGCTAATCCAGCTTTTGTTCTGCTCTATCTTGGAGTATTACCATCTTTAAATCGGGATTGTTATAGGAATTGCACCCCATCCTATGAACTCCTGGTACATTGATACTTCTTGTCGTCATTAGTCATTCCTCGGTCTTCGTGTTGATGCAACCGGAATACCGACAAATGAATTGTGATGTGTGAAATCAATACGCCTAGCAACCTCGTTGCTGGGTAGTTAAAGGACAATAATTTTATTCTTAGTGTGTTGGTTATTGAATCATCATTCTAAGATTGATCGTGCTACCTAGTCCATTCTCCTGGTTCACTCCTCGATCGATGAGTTAGGATTATTTCAAATTCTTGCTCTATTGATCATATCGTCTCGCCCTGAAAAAGCAAGATTGTTCTCGAGCTTAGTAACATACCAGTGGCTCGTGATTTTCTGAATATCTTCTCAGAAGTATTACCAGGTTGTCACCTGACCGCTATGTTGAGCTCGTGATCAAGTTGGTTTTTTGTGAACCATCCTTCTCCAAGAATCGGTGTTAGATATCCCTGAGCTAGTTGGTTAAGCTAGACAACGACTTGGAGAGTTGGAAGATAAAAGCTTGCCTGACTTAGTTCGTTCCAAAGGGATATTCTTGTGTAGTGTGTGTTGAAGAAAGATGATATCTTCATCGATTGGTCCCTGTGGTCAGTTGTTGGACCTATTGTCTTATCAATCCTTTGATTTGAGTGTGGGCTATCGTCAAATCAAGTCAGAACCAACGATGCTCGTAATGTTGTCTTATTCGTGGTTGATCCCTCGAGCATACACCATTACATCTTTGGTCTGACCAATGCTATCACTTGTTCACTTAACTATAGAATTCCTTTTAAAAGGAAACCCAGATGAATAGTTGTTGAGCCCATTGACAACATCCTTATCTCCTCCATGATTTTGTTGGACAATAAGTTAGTGTTGGAAACTTTTGAAGCATTTGTTCATGCTAGCTCATGAAGCATATGTCCGGATGAAAGATGTGACTTTCTCTAATTCACGTGCACTTGGTGTAAGTTGCCGCCGTGTATCCGAGAAAGATTGTTTTTGCTTCCTTGGAATCATCCCAAGTCAGTCATGCATGTGTGAAGTATACATTGGATTGTGAGATTAGCTACCTCCATTCTATATGTGTCCCGAGCACACCAAGCCACTGATTGATTTGTTCAAGGAGAAGAAGTTCCTTCTTAAGAGTATACCTTATGCAAGGACTTCGATATCCTCGATGATGGTTTTCCCCCGGAACTCGGTAGTGTTTTATTATAAGACTACCATGTGTTCATGTTTGTCTGTGACAGCGTGTTCACACGTGTGTAGCAGAACCAGCTCATGTTTTGGAGCTCGCTATCGTAGTTCATTTCCCGAGAATCTCGCAACGTCATCTCGTCGATTTATGTTGCAAACTTTCTTATTCTTCCTAGACTCGATGAGTCTGGAATATCCTGACACCAACCAGATCTGAATCTCAGGCAGATATGATGGTTGGAATATTTCCCAAGAATTATAGTATTGGTCGCGCGATAACCGGTAAAGTGGATGTCGTGGCCAACACACCCAGCCGGAAGACCTGTTATTATAATATCTTGATTGAAGAAGTTGGCCACCTCCCCATAGGGATTTCGTAGGGTTTACTCCCTAGTTGCCCCTATGGATTTTTGTATTCCCGAAGTCCGACCTTTTACTTGATGTTCTAGATATCAAACCATATCTATGAATGGGTTACACTAGCACATCAAGGAGAACATTAGAAGCGGAGTGCTAAATGTCTCTCGGTCGATCGTCCAGATTTTTTTCCTTGGCCTCGCTAAGGTGAAATCTGAGAAAGTGTTATCTTCCTTTGCATCTGCGTCATCCTTCCTCATTCATCATGGTAGTAAGTTGTGTTACCAGAATCCTTGACACGGATATTGGTAAAATCTTGATGAATATGGAAATGCTCAAGTTCTTGAGAGCACGCACAAGCGTTAGGTGTTACCGTCGACACTAACTAGGTTTGCTCTCAACTTCCTCGGTTATGCTATAACCATTCCAATAGTGGAATAACTCTCTATTGTTGAGCCTCTCCCCAGTTACCAGAATCATTCCCAACAATTGCATTTTGTTCCCAGCTTGCACCACCAATGTGCCATTCTACCATGGGTCTCTTCCATTTCCGGTGGCAAGGAAATGCATCCATTACGTTGTCTTCAACAAGGTAATCCACATCATCCAAGTCCGAGTATGCCATTCTACCGACCCCCTCCAAATGATCGCTTGTGATTGCCTTAGGCTGGTTTAAAGAGTTTCAATGATCTCTGAATCAAAAGTAATTCTTTTTGCCACTTAAGGGGATATCTCTACGAGTCACCTTCCCTAAGGTGTACCGTTATGGTATCATGGCAACTCAACTCCTCGCTACGTTGACAATCGTTTACCACCTTCTTAGGTGTGGAATTATTGTCCACCTAGTGAACCTTCGTCATCTGCTTCCCTCCATTGCTATGGATGTGTGCTTCGCCTCTCAGCTCGAGAGATGTTGCTATGTCTCATTCCGTGAGTTAATCCTGAGTTGTTCGACCTTCGAGAAGAACCATTCTTTTAGGATCTTTCCTTTCCTCTCGTTGTCATGATAGTTGGAGTTCTCAAGGCAAGACTTCAAGACAATGATGGTGAATGAATCAACGTTCAACTGAAGTGCACCCTGGATCGTGAAGATTATACTAGTTGCGTTTACCTTTCACCTTACCCTACGCTGGAATCTCGAGACGAGATTCTTGTTTAGTGGGGGTGAGTTGTCACATCCCTAGCTTTACCCCTGGCCTTGGACTAGCTTGGTTGCTGCATCATGTTTAAATTCAAATGAAATTTGAATTGAGGAATTTTCAAAGCCTCAGAATCCTTTAAAAAAATGAAATGATCAAGATAAAAATTGCCTCAAATAAGTCCAAGAAAATGTTCTTGCTATCCTCTGGAAATATTGGCAAGAGGTAAAATCCAAACCAATATTTTCGGTATCTCAGAACATTTATTTTGGGTATTTGAATTAAATCAATAGCTATTTGAATTGGACTTATATGTACTGTTAAATAAATATAGGTCCAATAATTCTAAAATATTTTTGTGGAGCATTGTTTTAATCCTTTTAGCTCCTAAAAATATTGTCAGAAGCAAAATAAATTGAATTGGTTTCAAAACCAAATTCAAAACAAACCTGCAAAATAGAAAACAGAATTAAAAAAAGAAAGAGAGAGAGAGAGAGACTACCTGGGCCACTTACCTGTAGCCGGCCCAGCTGGCCAGCTCCTCCCGCTGGCCCAGCCCACCGCCGCCTCCCTCCCCTGTCGCCTTCCTCCTCTGCCAGGAGGACGGGCACGCGCCCGGCGCGCGCGGCCACGCGCCCCGGCCACCTCCTCCCTGCTTCGGCCACCTCCTGCCTCCCTGCTTGCCTCCACTACTCCCTGGAGACGCCACGCGGCCCCCACGAACTCTCTCACTCTCCCGTATCTCTCCCTCCGTCCCTATCCCCTCTGCTCTCTCTCTCTCTCACGATCGACCACGAGCACCCGAGAGCACCGACGAGCTCCACCGCGGCCAGTGTCCACCCCTCGCCTCGGCGATGCTTCCAGAGGAACCGCCGCGCCTTCCTCTTCGTCCCCACCAACTCACGTGACGCCGGGAGCCCTGCATCGCCGCCCACGTCGCCGTTCCCCTCCTCGGCCACCGGAACTCGCCGCCGTTCGATTCGCCGGCTCCGGACCATCCCCGGCCTCGTCTCCGCCTCGAATGGATCCGCTGTGAGCCTCCGCTGCCTCTCCTGTGCTCGCCCCCTCCGTTCTCGCCCCCTAGCCCCATCTCCCACCGCGGCCGAGAGCTTCTCGCCGCCGGCCATGGCGTGGCCGTGGCCACAGCCACCGCAGCTCGTTCCCGAGCCCACCATCGTGATCAGCACGATCGCATGAAACCGTAGACACCCACAACGCCTCCTCCCGTGCTCTGTAACGCCACCCCGAGATTGCCCGAGCTCCGGCAGCCGCAAAAGAGCTCGCCGCCGGCAGCTCCGGCCACCCCAGCTCCTCCCACTTGCACTACCAGACGCGCGCGACCCCCAGCTACGCGTGGGACCAATCCGCCGTCCAAATGGTCGCCTGTGGGCGAAACCCGACGCGCTCCGCCGCCACTGACCTCGCCGGCGACGAGCCGTCGGCCTAACCCCGGCCTAGTTAACCACTAATGACCCAGCTAACCTCCCCAGAGCCACTGACGTATGGGCCCCACGCCTTAGTTAATATTTATTATTTTCTGTTAAGTGTTAAACTAACCCCCACGGGCCCCACAGGTCAGTTTGACCTGGCCACGTCACACGTTGACTGGCCCCACATGACAGAGTTGACTTGATGACGTGGCTTTGACCCGGCCCCACCTGTCATTGACACTAACTAGCCCTGTGTCACTGACGTGTGGCCCCCACACGTCAGGTTTGACCAGCAGCAGCGTCTGTTGACCTGCTGACGTCATAGTGACGCAATGCTGACGCAATAAGTATTTTCTGGGTTTAAATAATAATCAGGAAATTCCAGAAAATGCCTAAAACTTCAATAAATCATAGAAAATTAACCGTAACTCCAAATTAAATAAATTTATATATGAAAAATTATCAGAAAAATTCAAGGAATCCATCTGTACCATTTCATGCATGTTAGAACAACTTATAGCTGCTGTTTAGCACAAATGAAGTGAATAGGCATTTAAATAATCACATATGGAGTTTGAATTTGAATCTTGTATTCAAACCAACTTCATTTAATCTGGTTTTAGTTGCATTAGCCCAAAACACATTCATTTTGCCATGTCATGAGCATGCATCATATTGTGCATTGCATTGATTGTGTTCCCTTCTGTGTTGCCGGTATTTGTCCCCTCTCGATAGACGCGATACCGATGATGTGATCGTTGACACTGATGAAGACTCAATGTTATCTTCAGAAGTGCCAGGCAAGCAAAACCCCTTGTTCATTCCGATACAATCCTACTCTCTCGCTCCTGCTCTCTTTTAATGCATTAGGACAACACCGATTTTCTGTTACTTGCTGCGGTAGCTGAACCCCTTTATCCTTTGCATGACCTGTCATTGCCACAGTAAATAGATGAAACCCACTAGCATGAGTAGGAGTTGTTTGAGCCCTGTTGTGCCTACTCATTCATGCTTGTTTGTCATGCCTGCTACTGCTTAGAGTTGAGTCAGGTCTGATTCATCGGGGATGAATCAGAGGCGTGTGAACATGTCCTACTATGTGTGAGCTAAGTGTGTGAACACGTTTTGGTAAAGGTAGCGGTGAGAGGCCATGTAGGAGTACATGGTGGGTTGTCTCATTGCAGCCGTCCTCAGGAACTGAGTTCTGTGTTTGTGATCCATGATTCAGCTACTACCACGCATTGGGCCCGAAACCAATGGACCCTCTCGGCTTCTTGACCACCCTTGTCCTCTGTCCAGGAGTTGCAAGTAGTTTCTGGTGTTTGTAGTATGCTGGAGGCCGTGTGCAGCGCTGACCGTAGGGGTGGGCTGTGATGCGGTAGGCACGTGGCCGGGTAAACCGGGCGCCCGTTTGGTGTCACGGAACCCTGTACACATCGTTTGGGGCTGTGAGCGAAACTCCGGCCGGATCTCCTCATGGATGGAACCCGAATAGGCGATAAACCTGGACTAGAGACTTGAGTGTTTAGGTAGGCCGTGGCCGACACCCACGTTGGGCTTCTGCTTGAAGGTTGCCGAGTACATGTCGTGTAAACGGCGGTAAGTGGTGAGAGCGTGTGTGAAGGAGTACACCCCTGCAGGGTTAATATGATCTATTCGAATAGCCGTGTCCGCGGAAAAGGACTTCTGGGTTGCTTATATCAGTTCATAGACAAGTGAAAGTGGATACTCTAAAATACGCAAGATAAGCGTGAGTGCTATGGATGGCGTTCTCGTAGGGGGACGGGAGCGGATCCATAGTGGTGTATTGATATGGTGAATATGTGGACTCGTGTGCGCCACCTCAAAAGAGTTGCTTGCAGTCGTAGTTTAGGATAGCCACCGAGTCAAAGCTAGCTTGCTGCAGTTAAACCCCACCATCCCCTTTGTTGATAATGATGCATATGTAGTTAATTCTGATGTAAGTCTTGCTGGGTACATTTGTACTCACGTTTGCCTATTTTATGTTTTTGCAGAGAGACTTCGGTCTCACTAGTAGTTTCGCGTGGACTTCGACGTTTAGCTTGATACCTCAGCTACGATCTTGTGCCCTCGGCAGGATCTGATAGATAGTCAGGCTTCTCAGCCTTTTTCCATTTATAGATGTCTGTACTCAGACATGATAGCTTCCGCTTGTGCTTTGACTTGTATGCTCTGATTGTTGGGTCATGAGACCCATGATTGTAATATCGCGCTCCTCGGAGCCTATTGAATAAATTACTTGAGTCGTAGAGTCATGTTGTGATGCCATGTTGTATTTGCACATATCGAGCATATTGTGTGTATGTTATTGAAATGCTTGGTATGTGTGGGATCTGACCATCTAGTTGTTTATCTTTAGTAGCCTCTCTTACGGGGAAATGTCTCCTAGTGTTTCCACCGAGCCATGGTAGCTTGCTACTGCTCCGGAACACTTAGGCTGGCCGGCATGTGTCCTTCTTCGTTCCTGTGTCTGTCCCTTCGGGGAAATGTCACGCGATGAATACCGGAGTCCTGTTAGCCCGCTACAGCCCGGTTCACCGGAGTCCTGCTAGCCCAGTGCTACAGCCTGGATTCACTCGCTGATGACCGACACGTTCGATGCTGGGTCATGGATGCCTGTCCCTGTAAGTCTGTGCCGCTTTGGGTTTACGACTAGCCATGTCAGCCCGGGCTCCTTATCATATGGATGCTAGCGACACTGTCATATACGTGTGCCAAAAGGCGCAAACGGTCCCGGGCAAAGGTAAGGCGACACCCGTGGGAATACCGTGCGTGAGGCCGCAAAGTGATATGAGGTGTTACATGCTAGATCGATGTGGCATCGAGTCGGGGTCCTGACACTTCTGATCTTCTCCATTGCAAAACCACCTCATCTCCTCTCCATCATCTCTATTCCAAACCACCTCCTCTCCTCTCCATCATCTCCATTCCAAAACCACCATCTCGCCTCTCCCTCTTCTGATCATTCTCTCCATTGCAAAACCACCTCCTCTCCTCTCCATCATCTCCATTCCAAAACCACCTCTCTCCTCTCCCTGTTCTATATTGCAAGACCACCGTCTCTCCTCCCATCTTCCAAAGCTAGCACCGGACCACTTAGAACGACATCTATGGAGAGGATGCAGCAGCGAATCAGGCAGATCGTCGGCGGGCGACCAGGCAAAGTTAGCCAGGTTGAAGGAGATCCTTAGTTGGTATGACAATGAGTGGGAGATTTCGAGGACGGCGCGGGCCATGTGGCAATGTATGCGAAAGAGTGAGACGGTGACGATGTACATGTACTCCTCGGCGGCAGTCACACCGCAGTCCTCCGAGTTCATCGAGTATCTCCTATGGGTGATGGAGCAGACAGATTCGCGCAAGGCGATAGTCAGGTGGAGGTGGTGGGCGGTACAAGTCGAAGGTCGAGCACCCAGAGGATAACGAATCGATCGAGTATGGTGTGCCGTTCGTGAGGGTGGCAGAGCCAGCCGGAGCCACATGATTATTCGTGTCTCCACCGCAAGATGAGGCTGGATGGCGCGATGTCGCTTCCCCTCCGTTCTCCACGGTTCCCCTCGACGTCGCCTCGTTTCAACGGCGGCGGTAGGGTTTAAGGTAAGCTTCACACTAACCTAATCTTCCACCTGCTCATGCTTACAATCAGTGTGACAGCTAATGAAAATCATGCTTACAATCAGTCTCTGAGTACTACGCCAATCACCCTAAAATAGCTCTGGACCTTTGGGTCAAAGTTGTGACAGTGTACAAATAAAAAAAAGTAGATTTGGTGCTTCTTTCAGAAAAGAGTACTCCCTAGAAAACTGCCAACATAAGCTACTAGTATTTGGTTAGAGGATTGCTGCCGAGAAAGATCCATCTACAGAGAGCTCCACACATCCCACTGGTGGTGGTGGATGCCAATGCGTGCATGCAGCATGGTTGTGTCGGTAATTTTTACTTGGCACACCTCGCACTCTGCATATATGCTGGTTCCATACGTACATTTGTGCAGTTCCACCAAAATGCAGCTGAATATCCCTGTTTGCATAGAAATGAAAAAGCGTGATTACATTATAGTGGCACTAGTTGATGAAAACACACAAAATAAATAGAAGAAAATATTGCGATAGTATCATAGTATGTGATGCTACGAGGGCGAGATGGGCCCTGCGACGCCTCATACGGTACGCCTCATACTGGACATCTTCCAAGTCTCCCAGATACACCTTCTGCCAGTGATGAACATCAGTGTACAGAAGTAGTACAAGGAGGTGCCTTGAGACATTCAAATCTCTATTTTTGTACATATCAACTAAAATTAAGCACCCCAGTTTGCAGAAATGCTTAAACATTAACAATGGGACTAGTTGATGAAACATACTTTAACAAGAGAAGCACTTTCTTTATCTACATTGGAAATGAAATGATAGAGATGATACTCGCTCTATTTTAACTGTATTGTTTACTTCATTTATTAGTGACACTAGGGGTCGAGCAGGGTGGCAAACGAGGTGTACCGTGCGTCGCAAGGATGGAGGCCAGGGGTGCTTAGACTGGGATGCTGAAGCTGGCTCTTTCAGTCACCAACATGGATGATTCAATTCATGGGACCTTTTGGTGCAGTTCACCGAAATGAAGCAATGTCCCGTGAGCTAGCAGCTTCTTCTTCAAAAAAATTTTAAGAAAAGGGCTCCAGCCTTAGTTCCATTTCCATTAGAAAACGAAACCCACAGAGCTTCTTCTTCATTAGTTGCAATAAAATTGAGCAACATCAAGGTTGGTTGTGAAGCTCCTGGAATGCTCAACTATAATTTGGATATCATTTATGCAGTTCAACTAAGATCGAGCGTGAAATGTATATCTCTGTTTGCACAAAAAGGGTGGAAAGGAGGGTGACTAATGTCACACCCAATATGCGACCCTATCCAAAGGAACTTGAAGGTCCCACCAAGGATAGACCCGCATATTGAAACGCTTTTGCAAGGGGGATATCATTACATCAACATTACATAATAGATGGGGATACATACATAAGGCATACAATGCCACTCGAATACAACATCACAATACATAAGAGCATCATCCGTCTACGGATGAATCACAAACAGAAACTCAAACGACATCCACCCTGCTAGCCCAGGCTGCCGACCTAGAACCTATCCCTGATCGAACAAGCAGAAGAACTCAACGCAAGCAAGCATCGCTCTCGCGTCATGATCATCGCATAAACCTGTACCTGCAATTGTTGTTGTAGTAATCTGTGAGCCACGAGGACTCAGCAATCCAATTACCATGGGTATCAAGACACAACCCAGAAACCGTGTTCACTTCCCGGACTCCGCCGAGAAGAGACCATCACGGCTACACACATGGTTGATGCGTTTTAAATCGGATTTGGTGTCAAGTTATCTACAACCGGTCATTAACAAATTCCCATCTGCCTATAACCGCAGGCACGGCTTTTCGAAAGATTATACCCTGCAGGGGTGTCCCACCTTAGCCATGACAAGCTCTCGCGATCAACGAAGGAATAGACCTTCTCCCAGGAAGACCCGATCAGACTCGGAATCCCGGTTTACAAGACATTTCGACAATGGTAAAACAAGACCAGCAAAGCCGCCCGATGCGGCGACAATCCCGATAGGAGCTGCACATATATCGTTCTCAGGGCAACACCGGATGAGACTAGCTACGAGTAAAACCAGCCCTCAAGTTGCCCTGAGGTGGCCCGCAGGCAGCTCAGTTCGGACCAACACTTAGACAAGCACTGGCCCGGGGGGGCTAAAATAAAGATGACCCTCGGGATGCGCGACTCCCAAGGGAAAAAGGGGTAGGTGAGGCAAATGGTAAAACCAAGGTTGGGCCTTGCTGGAGGAGTTTTATTCAAAGCAAACTGTCAAGGGGGTCCCATAAATCACCCGACCGCGTAAGGAACGCAAAATCCAGGAACATAACACCGGTATGACGGAAACTAGGGCGGCAAGAGTGGAACAAAACACCAGGCATAAGGCCGAGTCTTCCACCCTTTACCAAGTATATAGATGCATTAATAATATAAGAGATATTGTGATATCCCAACCAAAATCCTGTCCACCATGGAGAAATCTTCAACTTCACCTGCAACTAGCAACGCTATAAGAGGGGCTGAGCAAGCGGTAACATAGCCAAACAACGGTTTGCATAGGAAAGGTGTCAAAGGTTAGAGGTTCATGGCAATTTGGGATGGCTTGATAAACAGGTGATAGGTAGCACAGCATAGCGATAGAACGAAGCAACTAGCATAGCAATGATAGTAGTGAGATCCAGGGTAGCGGTCATCTTGCCTTAAATCCCGCACGAAAGAAGAACAAGTCCATGAAGAAGACAAGCGAACATAGTCGAACGAATCCTCACAATCGCAACATTACCGGAACTAAGAAGCAACACCGGAAAGAAACAAACAACATGGTAAATGCACAAGCATAAACATGGCATGATGCACAAACAAGTATGATGCATGTCCGGTTTAATGAGGCATGGCGTGGCAAAGTGCACAAACAATCATACAAATTAAGTGGAGCTCAATATGCAACGAGTTGCATATTGAAGAAATACCACATGCAAGTATTTAGTTCTCTCTCGTTTAGGAACACAACAATATTAAATGTTGTTGAACATGGCAAGATGTGAAGCATATGAAAAACTACCTATCTAGACAAGTTTAAATGAGGCCGGAACAACAAACAACATTTCCGGAAAATCCCCATGTGCAAATTATGAATTTGGTACTGTTCTACCCTAAACACAATTTTATTGTTGTTAATCAGGAAAATAAAGTGCACCATGTTAAACTAGGCATTTTTCCACCCCATTTACATATAAAGTTTATTAAATTCGGAGCTACGGTTATTTAGTTATGAAATAAAGCATTTTAACATGGCATATTAGCAAATTTAAATAAACAGCAAGTTAAACATTTTAACATGGGATGAAAATGACATATTATTAATCTACACAATTTTCTGAGCATATTACATATATAAAACATTTTAATCCGATGCACGGTTGAGAAGTTATTATATGCATGAAGAACAGGGGGTTTTCTGCAAATCTGTAAATCGCAGGATAATAGGCAAAATTGCAGAGCCTAAAAAAATAGACTCTGGGCCGTATCTGGACAGGAAGCCCAACAAAGGAAAAGGGCCGGGGCTGCTCACCAGGCCACTTGGGCTGGCCGGTGGAGAGGCCGCTGGCAGGCTGGAAGGGAGCTGGGCCCTCCTCGCGCGACTGGGCCGCTGCGCGGCTGCGGCTGGGGGAGGCCCACGCGGGGCGCGACGGGGAGGCGAGGGCATCGTCCTCTGCACGAAGCAGGACGGCGGGTGGCGGCTTGGCGCGTCTCCGGCGGGGCTCGCGGAGTCGGGACGAGGTCGGAGACGGGCGAGGAAGGCCGGAACGGGTCAGCGGCGCGCGGATCCGGCCGTCCCCTAGCCGGATCTGACTAGAGACGGGGTCGGCGGAGGGTTTGGGCGCAGGGGCGTGGAGATCCAGCAACGGCGAACGGCGGCAACCTGCGAGGGAGAGAGGCCTCAGGAAGGAGGAGAGGAAGGAGAAAAAGGACGGAAGGCAGGCGGCGCTAGCCTGGACGGCGGAGACGGCGGCTCCGGCGAGGGAGGCTGGAGGCGGGGACGGGGAAGGAGCATGGCGGCTCGGGCGAGTGCTCTCGATCCCCTGATCGAGCGGAAGGAGCGGGGCGGCTCGAGCGCCCTGCGGCTGCGGGATCCGGGACTGGCGCGGCCCGGCGTGGGCTCCAGATGGGCTTCACAGGGCCCGCGGCGGTGGAGAGGCGAGGGGAGGACACATGGCGCGCATGGATTGGTCCAGGGCGCACCGGCGATGGCGCCAAGTGGCGGAGGTGGAGTGTGGCGGCGCTGAATCCGAGGAGGAGGGAGGCTAGAGGTAGGTGGAGGGGCTAGGCTGCCCAAAATGGAAGGAGGGGGTGTTTATATAGGGTAGGGGCTAGGGTTAGGGGGGTTTTGCTCCGTTCGGAGACGGTCGATCGCCATCGGACGGCTCCGGATCGGAGGGGGTCTAGGAGAGGGGTTGTTGGGCTGTGAACAGGAGTTGGGCTACCAGAGAGAAGAGAGAGAGAGGCCCGCAGTTCCGGAGACCGAAACGTCCGGCGAAAATACCGGCAACGGTACCACTATAAGTCTAACGGTTGGGCAGTCAAACGGACTCCGAATGCGACGAAATTTGGCAGGCGGCATGTCTACACTATAATAAGACCGCACGACAAGTTGCAACCCATTCCGAGAACATTTTTATGCCACTTATAAAATAATATTTCGGAGGTGCCGCGGGCGCGTGCGAGTGTGGTCGGGCTCAGAACGGACAACGGAGAGAATCGGGGAAACCCGGACGGATGCAAGTTTTATGAAAACGATGCCGATGCAATGCGCATGAAGTGCAGATGATGACATGAGACGAGATGCATAACAAGAACAAAATGCAAAACAACAGACAAAAACCCAACCACGGAGGAAATAATAAATCACATCTCCAGAAAAGGCAAGAGTCGGAGTTACGAATATGGAAAGTTGTATCTGGGGCGTTACAACACTCCACCACTATGAGAGGATCTCGTCCCGAGATCTAGGATGGCACCGGAGGGAAAAGGAAGAGGAAGAGAGGAGGTAAACTAAGTTGCTTCTTCGACAAACGAGTGAAACCACGAACCTTGAGAGGTTGAGCAATTTAAAAGAAAGAGTACAACATCGATGAACGAGATTGCAAACAATCCGTTAGAAAAGAGGAACAAGGAACATTACGAGAACTTGAAGGTTGCGAAGACATGAATCAAGAGTTTAATTGACAAGATAGGGTTCAAAACCACTCCGGTTACAACCAGATGAGAGAGGAAGAATTCGGCCAGCACTCCGGTTGAACATGGAAGGAATAGAACATGAACTTGAGAAGAAGGGAAGATACTTGATGAAATCAACAACACACTGCCTCCGGAACTATTGAAGGAATGGCACAAGGGGTAAGAAGGATTTCAGACAGCACTCCGATTGAAACGATAGGCAAAACTTGATAATATGAAAAGAACTTGAAGAGATGACACCACACTCTGGTTAAATGGAGAAGCAAGGAGAAGAACATGATCTTGCCAAAGCAAGATGATGAGTGAAAAGAGCAACATCACAATGCCTTCGGAACGAAAGAATAGAAGCTAGATTGTTGGGATAAAGGGGCGGAGAAGAAAATGACAACTTGTGCCACAAATGAGCTTGGAAAGCACCCTTCCAAGATAGTTACAACGGGGTTGTTGGAAAACCAACAACGAAAAGAATAAGCTTGTAGTGGGCTTATGGAAAACTTCCCACAATTGAGGCGAAATTCTGCCAGTACGGAAACAAATAATAGAAATGATAACACCAACGAGATGAAAAAAACTTCTTCCACCGAGATGATTGAGAGATAACTTGGACCATTGATAATCACCACAATAGCAACATTCCTTAGGGAAGGCTTTAGGTGAAATATGACACAAGATAACTCCAACAAAGAGATTGATGGATTTAAAATACCTCATTGTTGACAACAATATGCATCATGAAACGTGAAGGAAATTGTGAAGAGTGACATAACACCACCTCAAATGATAAGGTAGAACGAATTGCCACTTCGAAATGCAAGATGAAGAATACTTGAGCTCCTTAAAACAAAACGTGTGTTGAACACCATGTTTATTTTAGAGTAAAGCTTGACGGATCATAACATCGAGAGAAATCTTGAAGAACAATTGAAGAATGAAAAGAATCCTTGACGAACCACCATGTAGAGCCTCCATGAAGAACTCCAGTAATAAAATCAAAGGATGATAACAAAGAAAGAGAAGTTGAGAACACAAGGTGAAGCCTTGCGATGATTTAGATGGAGTTTCGCGACGAGATAAAGCGGAAAACTTGGAACTCCGGAAAAGAAAAGATGAAACACTAGAACGGAGAATTACTTCATCATGAACAATCTCCGGAAGAAAAGAATTAATCACTTGGATGAAACAAGAATAAGAATTATGTCATGCCTATCCTTCACCAATTTAAATTGATGACAAGCAACGGATTTGGCATACTACTTATTCCCGTAGAAAGAATTAAGAGAGATATAGCATAAACTTGTGAAGGTCTTCAAGGAACCACCGGTAGGATTTGGAAATAATGAATATTTGATATGATAACGAAGGCAAGAGAAATCTGGAACGAACCACCATAAGGATTGAAAAAGAAAGTAACAAAGGCACAATTCACCGGGAAGAATTGGAAAACGAATGAAGATACTTGAGGGGATTTAGATACATGAGAACCAAGAGATCATGAACTGATTAGAGGATATTTGAACGATTCACCGGTAAGATTTGGAGAAAGAGAGCTAAAAGCTGAGAATGAATAAACCCGAAATGATGGCCTTCGTAGGAATAAAATGGAAAGAACTCACGAAATACTCCGGATGGGTGAAAAGAATTCTCACAATCTAAAACAATTATGAGAGTATGGCATCAAGCTTGAACTACGCATCTTTGGAAGAACGGGTAAGGATTTAAGAGGAAATCTTCTTCGGACTTCAAAATTCGAGAATGACAACGAGAAACACCTCCATGAATTGTTGAGATACTCCGGAAGAATGACAAACGAAGAGGTTGAGCCAACAATGAAAAATGATTTGAAATTGATCTTGGAAAAGATCTGACTGATGAAATTCATTCTTATGTCAAACTTGGAAATGAATTTGAGAATCGCTCCTGATAATTCGAAGAGTCAGGTAAGATCCTGGAAAAAAGACCTATGGGTTAGGGCCCACTGAAAAGAAAACACCATAGAAGGATTGCTTGAAAAGGAGATTGCACCGGTAGAATTAAATGGCTTGAATGGAAACACAAATCTTCTCAGATATCCTCGCACTTCGGATATGAAGAGAGAGAGGTGAACGATTGTGAGATGCACCGGCATGGGAAAAGCATTTGCAACAAGGAAAAGAGTATGATCAAACCGCAAGCTTGAATTGGATCCACCGGAGAAGAAAAGAGAACGGAGGATGATGAACTTAAAACTGTTGAGCATCTTCTCGGGAAATCACCAGATAAGAACTTTGATTGAAAAGAGTGAATATACTTCACATGAATAAATGGATACTTGATTAAAAAATCTGAGTCCTTGAAGAAAAAGGGTGGGAGGGCGGGAAAACAAGGGCAACTTGAGGACGGATGAAACGAACAATGTTGGGAAACTGAGAGATGATCTTGCGAATGTTGAAAATGATCGGATCCACTTGAAGAGAAGCACGCCGGTTTTGAAAAGAATTAACATGACAACCTCAATGATCACGAAGGATTAGTGTTCACATAGCAATATGAGAACACCGTATATGAAAGGTATGGATTCAACATTTGACTTCGAAGCAACTCGAATACCACAAATAAAACAAAACAAAGGATTGGCTTGTAGAAATAAGCCGGAACAAATACATATGATAGAGATTTACCCAATCCCATATCATGCATCTGTTGGAAAGATATTCTAGGAGCTACTTGAATTCCCACCTATAAAACTCCCGAAACTTTCTGGTTATGCAATCAGGTGTTGGGGATACAGGGGAAGCAATATATCTCACCCAAACTAACAATACCTACATCCAGCTGTATCCATCCGTCAACACATAACCAAGAAAACTTCGGAAATCGTGTACCTAAACCTTCGAAAAGCATCCGTTATACGAGTTATGGCAATACTCCCGAACTCCCCAGTACTGGGTGACGTCGAGGTTATCTCACCAACAACTGCATAAAATAGATTTTCGATGTTGGCAAAACTCAGGTATTCCAGAACTGCAACGATAAAATTGTGATGACAACACCTCGGAGCTCAAGTCCCCGGGACACTGCCACAACCCCTAAATGTCAGGAGGCACCAAGAACAATGTTCTTGTCACAAAACCATCGAAGCGATTCCAAGATACCCGCGTGATCCTAAAAAAAATTTAGTGAAATTTGAGGAGAGGAAAGACAAAACATCTACGTCAGGAGTCCTCACTAGAGCGACGAAGGGGTTGAGGAGTAAAAAGAACCCTACTCTCCGATATATATAATCCTAAGACTCAAAATAGTTTTCTTCTAGACTCAACAACGGCCAACAAACAAGGGGCTCCTAGGGTCGGTCGAGGCTCTCATACCAACTTGTCACGCCCAATATGCGACCCTATCCAAAAGGAACTCGAAGGTCCCACCAAGGATAGACCCGCATATTGAAACGCTTTTGCAAGGTGGATATCATTACATCAACATTACATAATAGATGGGGATACATACATAAGGCATACAATGCCACTCGAATACAACATCACAATACATAAGAGCATCATCCGTCTACGGATGAATCACAAACAGAAACTCAAACGACATCCACCCTGCTAGCCCAGGCTGCCGACCTGGAACCTATCCCTGATCGAACAAGCAGAAGAAGAACTCAACGCAAGCAAGCATCGCTCTTGCGTCATGATCATCGCATAAACCTGTACCTGCAACTATTGTTGTAGTAATCTGTGAGCCACGAGGACTCAGCAATCCAATTACCATGGGTATCAAGACTAGCAAAGCTTAAAGGGAAAGGAAGGGGTAAAGTGGCGAGGCTGCAGCAGCGACTAAGCATATATGGTGGCTAACATACGCAAATAAGAGCGAGAAGAGAGCAAGCAGAACGGTCGTCAACTAGTAATGATCAAGAAGTGATCCTGAACTCCTACTTACGTCAGACACAACCCAGAAACCGTGTTCACTTCCCAGACTCCGCCGAGAAGAGACCATCATGGCTACACACACGGTTGATGCGTTTTAAGTCGGATCTGGTGTCAAGTTATCTACAACCGGACATTAACAAATTCCCATCTGCCTGTAACCGCAGGCACGGCTTTCGAAAGATTATACCCTGCAGGGGTGTCCCACCTTAGCCCATGACAAGCTCTCGCAATGAACAAAGGAATAGACCTTCTCCCAGGAAGACCCGATCAGACTCGGAATCCCGGTTTACAAGACATTTCTACAATGGTAAAACAAGACCAGGAAAGCCGCCCGATGCGGTGACAATCCCGATAGGAGCTGCACATATCTCGTTCTCAGGGCAACACCGGATGAGACTAGCTATGAGTAAAACCAGCCCTCAAGTTGCCCCGAGGTGGCCCCGCAGGCAGCTCAGTTCAGACCAACACTTAGACAAGCACTGGCCCGGTGGGGGGGGGGCTAAAATAAAGATGACCCTTGGGATGCGCAACTCCCAAGGGAAAAAGGGGTAGGTGAGGCAAATGGTAAAACCAAGGTTGGGCCTTGCTGGAGGAGTTTTATTCAAAGCGAACTGTCAAGGGGGTCCCATAAATCACCCAACCGCGTAAGGAACGCAAAATCCGGGAACATAACACCGGTATGACGGAAACTAGGGCGGCAAGAGTGGAACAAAACACTAGGCATAAGGCCGAGTCTTCCACCCTTTACCAAGTATATAGATGCATTAATAATATAAGAGATATTGTGATATCCCAACCAAAATCCTGTCCACCATGGAGAAATCTTCAACTTCACCTGCAACTAGCAACACTATAAGAGGGGCTGAGCAAGCGGTAACATAGCCAAACAACGGTTTGCATAGGAAAGGTGTCAAAGGTTAGAGGTTCATGGCAATTTGGGATGGCTTGATAAACAGGTGATAGGTAGCACAGCATAGCGATAGAACGAAGCAACTAGCATAGCAATGATAGTAGTGAGATCCAGGGTAGCGGTCATCTTGCCTGAAATCCCGCACGGAAGAAGAACGAGTCCATGAAGAAGACAAGCGGACGTAGTCGAACGAATCCTTATAATCGCAACATTACCGGAACTAAGAAGCAACACCGGAAAGAAACAAACAACATGGTAAATGCACAAGCATAAACATGGCATGATGCACAAACGAGTATGATGCATGTCCGATTTAATGAGGCATGGCATGGCAAAGTGCACAAACAATACTACAAATTAAGTGGAGCTCAATATGCAACGAGTTGCATATTGAAGAAACACCACATGCAACTATTTACTTCTCTCTCGTTTAGAAACACAACAATATTAAATGTTGTTAAACATGGCAAGAGGTGAAGCATATGAAAAACTACCTATCTAGACAAGTTTAAATGAGGCCGGAACAACAAACAACATTTCCGGAAAATCCCCATGTGCAAATTATGAATTTGGTACTGTTCTGCCCTAAACACAATTTTATTGTTGTTAATCAGGAAAATAAAGTGCACCATGTTAAACTAGGCATTTTTCCACCCCATTTACATATAAAGTTTATTAAATTCGGAGCTACGGTTATTTAGTTATGAAATAAAGCATTTTAACATGGCATATTAGCAAATTTAAATAAACAGCAAGTTAACCATTTTAACATGGGATGAAAATGACATATTATTAATCTACACAATTTTCTGAGCATATTACATATATAAAACATTTTAATCCGATGCACGGTTGAGGAGTTATTATATGCATGAAGAATAGGGGGTTTTCTGCAAACCTGTAAATCGCAGGATAATAGGCAAAATCGCAGAGCCTAAAAAAATAGACTCTGGGCCGAATCTGGACAGGAATCCCAACAAAGGAAAAGGGCCGGGGCTGCTCACTAGGCCACTTGGGCCGGCCGGTGGAGAGGCCGCTGGCAGGCTGGAAGGGAGCTGGGCCCTCCTCGCGCGACTGGGCCGCTGCGCGGCTGCGGCTGCGAGGGCATCGTCCTCCGCACGAAGCAGGACGGCGGTGGCGGCTTGGCACGTCTCTGGCGGGGCTCGCGGAGTCGGGATGAGGTCGGAGACGGGCGAGGGAGGCCGGAACGGGTCGGCGGCGCGTGGATCCGGCCGTCCCCTAGCCGGATCTGACCGGAGACGGGGTCGGCGGAGCGTTTGGGCGCAGGGGCGCGGAGATCCAGCGACGGCGAATGGTGGCAACCTGCGAGGGAGAGAGGCCATGAGGGAGGAGGAGAGGAAGGAGAAAAAGGATGGGAGGCAGGCGGCGCTGGCCTGGACGGCGGAGATGACGGCTCCGGCGAGGGAGGCTGGAGGCGGGGACGAGGAAGGAGCATGGCGGCTCAGGCGAGCGCTCTCGATCCCCTAATCGAGCGGGAGGAGCGGGGGCGGCTCGAGCGCCCTGTGGCTGCGGGATCCGGGCCTGGCGCGGCCCGGTGCGGGCTCCAGATGGGCTTCACAGGGCCCGCGGCGGTGGAGAGGCGAGGGGAGGACACATGGCGCGCATGGATTGGTCCAGGGCGTGCCGGCGGCGGCGCCAAGTGGCGGAGGTGGAGTGGGGCGGCGCTGAATCCGAGGAGGAGGGAGGCTAGAGGTAGGTGGAGGGTCTAGGCTGCCCAAAATGGAAGGAGAGGGTGTTTATATAGGGTAGGGGCTAGGGTTAGGGGGGTTTTGCTCCGTTTCGGAGACGGTCAATCGCCATCAGACGGCTCCGGATCAGAGGGGGTCTAGGAGAGGGGTTGTTGGGCTGTGAACAGGAGTTGGGCTGCCAGAGAGAAGAGAGAGAGAGGCACGCAGTTCCAGAGACCGAAACGTCCGGCGAAAATACCGGCAACGGTACCACTATAAGTCTAACGGTTGGGCAGTCAAACGGACTCCGAATGCGACGAAATTTGGCAGGCGGCCTGTCTACACTATAATAAGACCGCACGACAAGTTGCAACCCATTCCGAGAACATTTTTATGCCACTTATAAAATAATATTTTGGAGGTGCCGCGGGCACGTGCGAGTGTGGTCGGGCTCAGAACGGACAACGGAGAGAACCGGGGAAACCCAGACGGATGCAAGTTTTGTGAAAACGATACCGATGCAATGCGCATGAAGTGCAGATGATGACATCAGACGAGATGCATAACAAGAACAAAATGCAAAACAATAGACAAAAACCCAACCACGGAGGAAATAATAAATCACATCTCCGGAAAAGGCAAGAGTCGGAGTTACGAATATGGAAAGTTGTATCCGGGGCGTTACAACTAACAAGTGATGAAACATGCATCAAATGAAAAGAAGCATGTTCCTTATCTGAATGGCAATCCTACAAGGACAGTAGCAATTTCTAAAGTAGTGGCATTGCTAAATATTAGTGTGGGCATTAGGATTAACTATGACAACCGTTAAATACGGCATTACTTTGGGCACGGGAGAGTAGGCGGACCAGGACAGTTGCATTTCTACCGAAATGAACCAACTTATCTTAATGAGAAATTTTAGCAGGACATGTAAAGAAGTGCCATTGATTCATATTACTAGAGGCATTACATTGAAAACAACATTGGTTTAACGTGTCCTTACTTTTAACAGTGCAACTGCTACATTTTACCAGTGGCATTACATAAGAGTGGCTCGGGGCAACAAACATCAGAACAGGATATCTGGGTTGGTCCCATTTTTGTTCGGTATAGCCACCTTATACTGTGTGAGGCTAGCAAATCTAGTGCTGGACTTACTCTGTTGACTTGTCCCCCAGTACCCACTTTCTTTCCTTTTTCAACCAATAAATCGGGTTTATATTGAGTTTATACTGCGTTTCCCTTTATTTCCCTATTAGACCTAGAGACCAGTTGGATAGCCAGTCTCTGCTACTTTGCGCCCCCAGTATTTCCTCTATCGACCAAGTCGTAGATTCAGGTAGCAAATCCTCCCCACCCCCCATCCCCTTCCTTCCTTGTTTGAACCAAGTAGTACTAGATTCGAGTGCATGAACTTGTTTTACCTCTTAAACGTACAAATATTAGGTGGTTTTCGAACTGCCGATAGATCCTATCTATGAGGGGGCCTGAGAAATAGTAAAAGTTACAAATGCAGCGACATCAGGAGTTCGGGAAGTAGAGGAAGGCCGGTTTCGAAGGAAGTTATACCTGATGGTCGCCGGGATGTCGCTAGGTGGGCGGCGGGAGGCCGGATCTGCGCACACTACGGCAGCAAGGAAGAAGGGGTCGGAGGCCCTCCATCGCCAGCGGTGCTTGGGAGAGAATGGCAAGGCAGGCTGATCGGGACGCGCCCAGCAGTGGGTAAGAGCCGTCGCCGAGGACGACCATGTGAACATTGCACCTTCTCACCTTCCCCAGCGGAGAGGATCCGGCTGGATCTGTGACCAGCGGTGAGCAGAGAGAGAGAGTGTGTGTGGCCACCGCTGTTGTGTTTAGATCTAGAGAGGCCGAGACAGTGTGAAGAGAGCAACACTAGCAAGCAAGCGCGGAGGCTCCTGCCTATATAGTGGAGTAGCACTTAGTTCTCTTTTGTCTACCGGAGCTGGCTTGACCTCGTCAATGACTGTCGAGAAGTCTTCATGCAAGTGTCCCGGAGGCGCAATTGTCGTCATTTTGATCTGAAGCGCCGGATTATAACATATAACACGAAAAAATGCCACATGACAAGAAATCATAACCTCACTGCCCAAAGGAGACAACATGAATCCCGACAGACAAACTAGACGAGGAACAAAGCTCAAATTAAAGATAAACTCGTAGAAAAGGGGTCCGTCTATAGATGTCCTAATTAACATAGCTGGCTTGACCTAGATGGCAGCCGGATAGTCACTGTTCGTGCATATGCCCCCAATGACTAGCCCAACTCAGTTGTCACTGTTTAACCCTCGCAGTGATCCGAAGCACATGACACATAATTTGGCGAGATGACAAGAAACCTTTTTTTAGATTTCTCACCACAACTACAACCATGTACAACACAGCCTGCACGATATGTAGACGATAGCCAATCCAGGCGTGTCTGCTGGAGTCTGGTCACATGCATGTACGAACTGATCTTCCGTGTCTTGCAGGGATCGTCCAGGCACCAACGTAGTACAACACTTCTCTAGTACTATCGCTCATCTCCCTCTTCTATTAAGTCACCCAACTTGCGAGGCCGGGGAGTGTGCCTATGGTCGGTTCTCAATTGCCGTCCCACATGTGTGTGCGAAGGCAATATGACGCGCGTTCCATTCAGAGAGCAGCGTGCCAGACCGACCGACCGTCTGGGGTGCGACGCGAACGCGACGGGCGTGCTGTATACTCCGTACATGTGTACCGCCGTTTTCTAGACGCTTTGGTCCATGGCGCGGGCGCAATCCATGGATACAAAATTAGTATTTGTGTACTATTTAAAAGTCGAGGGCGGGGCTTTTCCTGCCCGGTAGGCGGCGGGACAGTTCCGCCTAGTCGGTTCGACAGAGACGCGAGAAGACGAAGGAGTAGGCTGCTGCAAACGTAGGGTTGTGTGATTTGACAATGAGTTACTGCTGGACAGGTGGGGCCCCGTGATTTGACTTACCATTATCATTTTAACTGCGGCGCTATGACCGGCGTGAGTCTCCCGATTCCTGACCACCTCCATACAGGTGCCTCTCCCAATGCTCCACCATGTAGTAGTAGAGGCTGGCTCTTGCATGAGAGCCCACTTCTCCACTTTTTCCTTGCCTCTCTTTCCTCCACATATGCAAAAATGCCATGTAAAGCGCACTATTGTACTTACTTGCTCCAACAGGTCCTTAAGCTTGCCACATAGGCATAAAGTCTGATGTGGCAAGTTAATCAAGAAGAGAGAGACTAGTTTGGTGACCCAAGAAAGAAATGGTGCTAAGCGCATGTACCTAGGTGAAAAGACAATTTTGAGTCTATAGCTAATTAAATTAAGCAAACTTAGCAACACCATTTCATTGGAAGAGGTCACTCCTTGGAAAATGCAATAAATACTAGTACTCCCTGGGTCCCATTATATAAGAACTTTTTTGACACTACACTAGCTAGTGTTAAAAACGTTCTTATATTATGGGACGGAGGGAGTACGAAGAAAGAGATAGAGAGGAGTAAAAAATAATACACTTATAGCCAACCTTGTTGTAGTATGAGTGACTAAGTGATGACTTTGTATGACATGCCAACATCAGATAGCCTAACGCACCGTGTTAAATATCCAAGGGTGCGACCACGTGAGCGACGCGACGGTCATGGTAGGCACGACCATGATACAGGCTGCTGGCAGCCCTTGGATCTGAGATCAAACGGTCGCATGATAAGTTACTGAAAAATTCCAGAATAACCTTCCAGGATAGGGTATTCACCCATAGGTCTAGAATCACGCCATGCAACCGTTCGATCTCCGATCCAAGGGCTCTCGGAAGCCCGTATCATGGGAGAATGGAAAGCCACTACCCTGCCGTTCGCACGCTGGCAGTTAGCTCCTACTCGTCCCCGCACGTCCTTTAATACTACGGCGGTTCGCTCCTAGTCGTCCCATCCATTCACATTAGTACATTACGGCAGTTCCACTAATCCTAACCCTCCTCCCGAATCCATGGCGTCCCAAATCTCCCCAATCGGCGGTGAGTACAAGGTTAGAACCATCACCGGCGATGAGTTCAACGTCATCTACACCCGTTTTTCCGCGACGGTGAAAGGATGCCTTTCTCGCTTCAGACGCATGTTTGAAGACTCAGATGATGAGTGGGTCGCTGGGCTAGATGTTGAGTACACCACAGTCGTGGGACGAGAGAAGGATCTAAAGGACGAAGAGAGGAAGAAGCTCGCCGTGATCCAGGTTTGTGTGCATGACTTATGCTTGGTCTACCACATATGCCATGCCGACGTCGAGTGCCAGGATTTTAAGGACTTCCTCGAGAGCAACCTTGTCAAATTCGTTATTGTAGACTTTGGTAATGACAAAGAAGTCCTACGTCGGATATGCCTCGTTGTAGGCAACACCTTCGACCTCCAAAAGAATCGGCTGGTGTCCTCTCGTCACACTTCAATGCTGACCCTGGCAGGAGCCATGGTTCATCCTTCATACAGTAAACTGGAGAAACCTCCATACACGTTTCATCGTCATGCATGGCAGTGGAATGTACTAGATATAGACCAGATCCAGTACGCTGCAATGGATGGCTACCTTTGTTTCAATATCTACAAGGGTTGGATGAAGAGCAACAGCCAAGTTGGCGGTTCAAGCAAAGAAGTATCGACCAAGAGGAAGAGGGACAAGGACGAAGTCGAGGACGTGGACGAGGACTCCGAGTAAGGTGGCAGTGTTGTTGCTCATGGTGGTTCTAATGCAGTGTCTATCGAAATAGTTGCAAAGTTTAATTTCAGGTGTGCTTAATTTAATTTGAGGGGTGTGTTGTGCTGAGCCCCCAGCAGAACTATGTTATGTTTCTTCTTGTTACTTTAACTCTTCAGTAAGTACATACTAGTATTTCTTACATTTCATCTTTTAGTTGGTATAGTACTACCACTCGTTTCTTCACATTATATACGTACAATATATATTGCCAACATCATATAGCCAGCAGTTTAGTTGTCAAAGAATTTCAGGGTGCTTAGTTTTGTCAAAGAATTCCAGGGTGCTTAGTTTTATTTGAGGGGTGGGTTGTGCTGGACACCATTATTGTGACTAGCCTTTTTAACACTACTATATGCATAATTTGGTGACGAGCGCTCTCTATATGTACCACCTTTTTTTCATGTTTTGCTCCATGGTGCAATCCATCGATACTACTATTGTACAAAAGTATACATTTTTTAAAAGGCTAGAGGGCGGGGCAGTCTAGCTTGGTCGGTTTCATGAGAGGCGGGGGCCTTTGTGATTTGATGGCTCATTACTGCTGGAAGGCGGGGCCTTGTGATTTGACTGCTCATATAAATGCGCTAATGACCTGATCGAGGAGGAGCAAAGAACCGTGCGGTATACTCAAGTTTTCCACTGGAGTAGTACTGCGATACAGGAGCACGAAACACGCAGCCCAGTGCCATATGGCGATAAAAATGATCTAATTTGCTAGTCATCTCATTGTTAGCATTGTTCTATTCATTCCCTCAAAAAACAAAAACCATTGTTCTATTCATGCCTCGCAGAGAACGTGACACGTGCGGCGAAACACCCGAAGCAAAAGATGAAACACAGCAGCAAAAGAAGAAGGAAGATTATCACCCCAAATGATCTAATTCACCGCAGAGTTGTAACTGCTTCTTCATCGCCTCCACGACCTCCATCTCCTAGCGCGTCTCCTCCGCCGTCTTCTTCATTCTATCCATGACGCGGGATTTCTCGACGCGAGCCTTCATCATCTGTTCCACGACCGCATTACGTACCTTGACAGCAGCCGGGTGCTCGATGCAGAGCTTCGCCAACTCCTCCTTCTGTTCCATGACGAGGGCCTGCAGCATCTTCATCGAGGAACTACTATTCTCATGCAGCTTCTTCCAGCCGGCGTTCTTCTTCTTCAACAGCTCGATCTCGTGGCAGAACTTCTCCTTGTCCTCCTAAAGTCGCAAGATTTTGCCGGTCGCCTTGTTCTCCGAGGCAATGGTCTTCTTCAGCAGCATCACCAAGCCGGCGGTCAACTCCCCCTGCTGATTGAGCTTAGCGGGCATGTCGTCGAGGCTCTCCGCCAGCAACTCCATCAAGCCTTGGATGCACTCCTTCTGCTTATTGAGGTGCTTCTTGAGCTGATCGGGCATGCCATCACGGGATAATGACTCCAGCTCCGTCGGCTCGACATGTTCGCCTCCGCGGCCAGGGCGCTCCTGGGAGCCATCACCTGCCCGTGAGAGATATTTCTAGGTCTCTGTGTGGCGGCGAGCCCTCTCTTTTTTTCCACAGCCTTGGTTTCCGCTCCCTTGTTACGAGTAGTTCTCGACCTAGAGCTCTGCTCACCGGCCATGGCAACGACGGACGAAGAAGAAGCACTTATGAGGAGGAAAGGTAGAGTAATTTTTGGTTAGGTAGTTCCCCTTTTTATAACCTAAGTACTAGCACTAGTAGTACTAATACCTGCATAGTGGGAACACGTTCAGGTTTGGTACGTACTAGTAGGTGTGAGCAGGCTTTCGAATGTGATGGGAACAAGGTAAAGACTAATTGATGGTTTTGGTTTCGAGGCCTGAAACGGCTCCCGATGAGTTTAGCGGAACATAAATTTCAAGTACTACACTGCTCAAATGCGTAAATATTATGTTACTATAAAAATTGGCACAAAATACAAAGGAGACCAATGGAAGTACTACTAGCAACCCACGATTTAACTACTCGCATGCGCGCAGTGGAGTAATAATGTCTTTCTTCCGCCCTCACGTCCACTCAATTTGCATGCGCTGTATTAATTGGCCATCAATGAAGTGAATGACTTTACACGCGTCAAATTATCACATGGGGTGGATCTTGGTACAAAATTGCATCTGCCCGTGTACCCGCGTGTGCGTGCGAGGGAATGAGTGCGTGCGTGGCGTGCATGCACATCTTCGCTTCGTGCATGTACCGCCAGTATGTCTCAGGGAGGACAAGTACATTCTTCTGGAACCAGCAGCACGTCACTATGATCAATCACACAAGGTGGTCGCCACAACGCCTCCACATGTGCCACGTGGCTTCATGAACTGCAGGAGAGACACTCTGTAGCGTGCCATTGGTATTCTAATTTACGTGTTTTGCACATACTGGAAGTACTAGTAAGGTACACGTGCATTGCACACATCAGATTTTGCAACCAAATTATGAATAAATACCACACTATAGCATGTAAGCTCCGAGCCATATATGCGTGATGTAGCCCTTCGTTTAATTCTTATAGTTCATCTCATTCAAAATCAATTAGTTTTTATAAAAAAGCTAAGAACGCGTGAATAGGAAAAACATGCGATTATAGTGGAATGTCGTCTTGAATCCTAGAGGATTGTACGAGTGTTTGATTGTGCATAGAAAAAACGCAGAATTCTTTCAAAGAGGTTTGAGTGGATGGGATGTTTCCTATGAAATCTAGTGCAAATGAATCATGTGGAAAAATTCCTATGGTTTACAATCCTACGAATCAAACAACCAAGATAGGAAAAATTCCTAATGATTAGAATCCTCCAAAATTCCTTTGAGAATCCTTTGAATCAAAGAAGCCCTTAATCTATTTTATGATTCATGGAATTGTGAGTTGTAAAGCATAAAGTAAAAACAAATAATGGCAATTCAACTAGAAAAAAAGTTTGGGCAGTTATGATACAGAAGATTCTAGAACAAAAGAGAACCACTCTTGTTTTGAGGTTTGTGCATTATGCTTAAGTTCAACCATGGAGTCTGCTAGATTGTACATGTGGCAAAATCCGGTGGGGGGCTAGAAGATGGTGCGAGGGGCTGAGTGGAGGGAAACTATGAAGGAATGCACAAGTGCGAGATCGATATTTAGAGAGAGGGGGAGAACACGTGCGCTGTTGCACGCAGTGGCGTAGCCATGAAAAATAAATGAGCTAGGGGGCCAAGCATTGCTAATCCTTTATGAGGAGGGTCAATTCATGAAATTAAACCTTTTTAGCAGCAATTGTCTAATGATCATATTCATATTAGCCTCGATATATAGTGATGTTAGGGGGGCAGGGCCCTTACTGCCCCTATCTTCGCCATTGTGCACGCGTCTGAGAGATGAAGCGGAAGGGATGGATGATGAGAGGGGGACGTTGGATATATAATTAATGTGCGTGTATTAGCTATTTATGTTAATCCTATATAGAGAGGTATAGATTGATCGATGCGGACGTGGGAAAGAGGGTGAGACCTCACTGGATATATTGATTGATCGGTTTGTGTGGAAAACTATGAAAGACCTGGCTATATACACACGTACATAGAGGAACATCGATCGTTGCACATGCATGCGTGAGAGATAAAGAATGCCCGGTATGATGGAGAGGGGGATGTGTGTGGGTGTGTGCCTTCATGGGTGACCGGCCTGAAGAAAAAAGATTGCATGCGAGTGATAGATAATGTCGACTAGTAGTGTGTGTGCATGCATGCATGAGAGAAAGTTAGTGGTACAATTATAAAGAGAAGACTACTGTGTGGGTGTAAAAGAATAGGTGAGGTCATAATCAATGTAAAGTTGAATTCAAATATTTGAATAAGAGATCCTGATGTTTGAAACCCATGCATGCATGAATATAACAGAGATCTGGGCGGTGTGGTTTGGAAACGAGCATGTTGTAATGTATACACATTGAACAAGGTCAGACTGGTTCGAATTTGAGATACCGATGGTAGACATCATTTGCCCACGTCGCATCCGTGCATGGACACACTATTCTAATAGGAGATGATGGGTGGCTTTCGCATCACATATCTATATCTATACCCCCATATATATATATATATTATTTTTTTATATTGTGTGCGGGTAACTTTAACTTTGAAAGATGGTCGTTGGATGAGGCGAATCCGATGGTCCAAAGATGGCAAATTTGAGCACTATTGGCCGTTGGATATCATCTAGATTCCACCAGATTTTGCCACATGTATAATCTAGAAGACTCCATGGTTGAACTTAAGCATAATGCACAAACATCAAAACACAAGCACTTCTTATTTGTTCTAGAATCTTCCGTATCAGAATTGCCCAAATGTTTTTCTACATGATTTGCCATTATTTGTTTTTACTTTATGTCTTACAACGCACAATTCCATGAATCTTAAAATAGATTAGCTTTCTTATAAAAACTAGATGATTTTGAATGAAATGAACTATAAGAATTAAATGAACATCTACATCATGCATATATGACTCAAAGCTTGCATGCTATAATGTGATATTTATTCATAATTTGGTTGCCAAATCTCATGCGTGCAATGCACGTGTACCTTACTCTAGTCTAAATTGTGTTTGTGTGTGTGTTGTGCGTGTTGAGGTGCAAATTGTATTTTTTTGGGTACATGTTAAGCTTGTTCTTCCAAAATTTCAAGCCGCGCCTTCTTATGCCGAAAATTGAAGCTAACGTCTCTATCTATCATGCTGCGAAACTCCCGCCTCTTCAACCCGCGCCTTGTTAGTCAGAAATATTTAAGATATATCTTTGTCTCGTTGTGCTCCGACAACTCCCTCCATCTCAACGCGTGCGAAAACTCCCACCTCCTGTGAAATCCCGACACGCGAAATGCCCGTGGTACCCCTAAACTGAAAGAACCGCCTCAAATCGGTGGGGGGTACTTTCATAACTTCCCCACATTTCGGACAAGCGCGTCTCTAAGCCATGGTTCCCCACTACCATCACATCCGCCCACCCATTCGTACACCGAGGCCGCGAAAACCCGCGACGAAACCCCACACCCTGCTCCGTCCGCCACCCAGCTGGAGCCTCTTCCCTGACGACGTCGTCCACAGCAACACCTCGATGTCCCTCATCCACCGTACCGGATGAGGATCCGTCGTCGATCTCATTGTCCCGCCGGTTCATGCACCCCGTCCTCCACCTCCAAGGAGTTGCCCTGACGTTCCCCTCGTCTTTCGTGCCACCTCCATTCCCACACCACCGTCTTCACCTGCACCACCGGAAGAGCATCATCATCACCGTTTCCTCGGATGAAGCTGCAGCCTAATCGGCGCCACCAAAGAGGTTGTACACTAATCGCCGCATTTTCTTCTTGATTCGATCTCACGGTGCTTCCAGCGCTCGGTCCCGAACCGACACGGCGCGGCTCCATCCACGGCGGCATCACCGGCCACTTCCTCCATGGCGTCGCTCCCTCGGCGGCGACGTCCACATCAGTAGGAGCTGCTGCTGCTTTAGCTCTCGCTCGCGCTGCTGCTCTGCTCTTGCTCTCGGTCCCCTGCCTAGTCTGCTCTTGCTATTGCTCTTGCTCGCGCTGCTTCTCTCGCTCTTGCTCTTGCTTGCGATGCTGCTCCGTTTTGGCTACACTTCAGTCGACTGAATTGACTTTTGGGTCAGTCGATTTTCAAGGGGTGGGCTCGCCGGGGAGGTACCCCACTATCTATCTTAGGGTTCAGGATGGGGGCGGTGGTCGCCGGTGGTGGCGGGGCGGCGGCGTGGGGATCGCCGGAGAAAAAGCTCGACACGGGGGGGGGGGGGGGGGGGGGCTAGAGGGATGGTCGGGGCGGTGGCGGAGCAGCAGTGGGGAGTATTTTCAGGGCGGGCAGGGCGGCACACCGCCGGCCGCAAGCGGCGGGGGGTTGCTGTTTGGCCGGTGGTGGCTGGCGGCTCTGGGGGTGGAGGTTGAAGATGAACCGCAGGCCCTTGATTTCGTATCCAATGGCTGCAAAATTGACTGACCACAGATGAAAGAGTCTGTCAACTGACGTGTAGCCTCACCTTGCTAGTGTGTTTAGTTTCAACAGCAAAATTCAGTTTCGACAGCAAAATTCAGTTTCGACAGTTAGGTTTAGTTTCGAGAGTTAAGTTCAGTTTCGACATTTAAGTTCAGAGATGAGCGGCTGATGTATTTTACATCTAGCACTTTGTGGTTATGTATTTTACGTCATGTACTCGAGATGCTATTAGAATTCCACTCAGGTTAATGTTGTTTGCTATCTCTCTTGTCCTGCTTCAGCCTCGGCGTCGTACAACTCACCGGAGCTGCTCCAACGACGAAACCCTCCATCACAGCGGAGCAGTACCTTGGGCTCCATCTCCAGACGCCTAAGATCTTCTTCCCCTCCTCCGACAACAAAGTCAGCCAGAGCATCCTCACCGGCCAACCCAATCACGCTGAGATCGACATGGCTTCGCCAAACAGGTTGTACACTTGTTGCATCTCTTTTTTACTCTACATGCTATATATATTGTCCACTGAGCACTCGTAGTAATGGGAAATACGATTATTTTATCCTACTATATGAAAAGCAGTGAGGTACCAGGCAACTTAGCTATCCGTGATGGACTCTCTTGAATGCCATCATTATTTATCTCTGCGCGTTTGAGCTGTGCATTTGTCGATGGGCCTGGGAGTTGTGCTAGTATGGCAGTGGCCTGGGTCCAAAGTAATAGAAGTAGCACAAAAACATTTTTTTAGTGTAGGATTTTCCTTGCTCAAGCCTGCCTACTAGAATCTCCAGTGCTTGAAAGGAAAAGTGAATGAAAAACATAGGAATTGGAAAGTTTCCTATGGTACTACTTTTCATGAATTTGGTGCAAAGGAATGGAGCAAAGGAAAACTGTAGGATTTGTTCCTTTAGTGTCTCCTTGAAAGAAAAACCGTAGGAATTCTAATTTCCACTTCTCCTCCTTTTCATATTCCTATTCATCAAGCACAAGACTAAGAGATAGTAGCATAATAGCATTATAACCGTACATTTTCTTGTGGTTTGACTTAATCTCACCATGCTTTTTTACACCCTGTGATCTTCCAATTGTCGTGAATCAAACACCCAGATTGGCAGAAATCATGTGTTTTTAAATTCTCTGTTTTGCACGTGCATTCCTATCCTATTCATGTCTATTTCCTATCCCTGCATTGTTAGAATCCTCAAATTCAAACAAGCCCTTACTCAATT
The DNA here is from genome assembly GCF_018294505.1 of Triticum aestivum. Taxonomy (NCBI): domain Eukaryota; kingdom Viridiplantae; phylum Streptophyta; class Magnoliopsida; order Poales; family Poaceae; genus Triticum; species Triticum aestivum. The sequence goes on from NC_057798.1 coordinate 581,420,144, forward strand.
ACTTCTGTTACAGATATGTGTCAAAGAAAACCTTATGTGGTTTGTTCTGCTCCTGCGCCGTTGTGTTCCACCCCAGCTCAGCTGCTCCAACGACGGAAGGGTTCACCACAGCAGGGATCCGCTCTCCAGACTGTCTTTCGCCGCCTCAGATCTTCTTCCCCGCTGTCGGCAGCCACGACAACTGCATTACCATCATCAACTGAGCAGATGACCTTGAGGACTACACGGGTCCGCAAGAGAGGTCGCACTCTTCCGTGTCTGCTTACGTTATGCGTCGCTTAATATGATGACATGCTACATTATCGTCATGTTCACCTATTAGACTCCGAGTCAGGTCCAAACTAATGCTGAAACTTGAGTATTTAAATGGTTGTGGGGTACATATTGGGGCAGCAATCAGTACTATCTGTCTACTATCTGGTTAATCTCCGGTGTCTACAATGAGTTTCATGTTGGGTGCAAACAAACATTAAAGGAGCCATTATCTGTATTTTTTAACTAAAGCTATTATCTGCCTGCTATCATTGGTTTTGGGTCTATCCACAGTTTGCTACCATCACTCTGGATTTGTGCATGCACTCCTTACATGCTAGTTATTGTACACAATGGAACTGATCATGTAGAGCAAAAGAGACGAGCCTTGCGTGGCAATAAAATTTCATGCAGACATCATTGCATGGTGGGCGCAAAGGCAGCCCCCCCTCCACCCATTTCAGATCGTAATCAAGAGGAAGATAACTGTTCTGATGGGGATTCAGAAGGAGAAGACCACTCCTATTTACCCCTTGAGGTCTTTGCTGTAACTTGGCATGCTGATGTTGGTAATATCATGCATATGGTGCCTTGCATTGCTTACTGTATACATTAAAGATGTCATTTGCTTAGTTTAGACATGCTTTGTGTCAATGCCATCTGTTTAGTTTCATTATCGTATATGTGAATCATGCAATGCCATCTTGTCTAGCCAGGCATCATATATGTGAATTTTGCAGTGCCACCCTGGTTAGCCAGTCATCTTATATGTGAATTATATCATGCCATATTTTTTTTATTATGTGTTAAATTTGTCAACAATTTTAGTACATTCAATTACTCTTCCTGTGCATCAGCCATTCGGCACGGTCATGGAAAAATCTGGAGTGGAAACAAGGTCTTCAGAGCAGACAATGCTATCTGACGAAGCGCATGTCTTGCTGGTTACTGATAGCTCCTCAAAGGAGGATTCAAAGACAGATGACCAGTCATATTTCCCCCCTGAGGTGCATGCCCTAGCTTGGCAGGGTTATGTTACTCATATCGTGCGTATGGTATCTTGCATTGCTATGTCATTTGCTTAGTTTAGACATGCTTTGTGTGAATGCCACCTGTTTAGTGTCTAATTACCATATATGTGAATTATGCAATGCCATCTTGTTGCAAGACATTATATATCTGAATTATGCAATGCCATGTTGTTTAGGCAAGTGCCATATATGTGAATTATATCATGCCGTCCTTTTTTTGTATTTCTCATTGCTTTTGTCGACAATGTTTGTATATTCAACTGCTCTTCCTGTGCATCAGCCATTTGAATTGGTGATGGAGAAATCTGGAGTGAAAACAAGGTCTTCAGAGCAGACAATGCTACCTGCTGAAGCAGATATCTTGTTGGTTACAGATAGCTCTTCAGAGGAGGATTCAGAGGCAGATGACCAGTCCTATTATCCCCCTGAGGTGTATGCTCAAACTTGGCAGGGTTATATTACTCATATAATGCATATGTTGTATTGCAATGCTTAGTTTTTACATCATATACACAATATTGAATGCCATCTCCTTAGTTGACACATCATATATGCAATTGCCCTCTGCTCACTTCCTTAGTATATAAATCATATATTTGAATTATGTCAGGCCATGATGTTTACATAGACAGCATGTATCTTAATTATGGCATGCCAACCCATTTTCTAAAGACATAATATAGTTATATCATCTCATCCTGTTTACATAGTCATCAGATTTTAAATTATGTCATTCTGTCAATGAATTATATCATGCCATCATGTTTCCATCGACGGCATGTTTGTGATTTATGGCATGCCAACCACTTTAATAGACACATCGTATAGTTATATCATGTCATCCTGTTTACATAGTCATCATATTTTGAAGTATGTCATTCTATCCTGTTTAGTTAGCCATCATACATGTGAAATTGTGTCATGCTATCCTGTTTAATTAGCCATCTTATATGTGAAATTATGTCTTGCTATTCTGTTTGCTTAGTGTCACGCCCAATATGCGACCCTATCCAAAAGGAACTCGAAGGTCCCACCAAGGATAGACCCGCATATTGAAACGCTTTTGCAAGGTGGATATCATTACATCAATATTACATAATAGATGGGGATACATACATAAGGCATACAATGCCACATGAATACAACATCACAATACATAAGAGCATCATCCGACTACAGATGAATCACAAACAGAAACTCAAACGACATCCACCCTGCTAGCCCAGGCTGCCGACCTGGAACCTATCCCCTGATCGAAGAAGAAGCAGAAGAAGAACTCAACGCAAGCAAGCATCGCTCTTGCGTCATGATCATCGCATGAACCTGTACCTGCAACTGTTGTTGTAGTAATCTGTGAGCCATGAGGACTCAGCAATCCCATTACCATGGGTATCAAGACTAGCAAAGCTTAAAGGGAAAGGAAGGGGTAAAGTGGTGAGGCTGCAGCAGCGACTAAGCATATATGGTGGCTAACATACGCAAATAAGAGCGAGAAGAGAGCAAGCAGAACGGTCGTGAAGCTAGCAATGATCAAGAAGTGATCCTGAACTCCTACTTACGTCAAACATAACCCAGAAACCGTGTTCACTTCCCGGACTCCGCCGAAAAGAGACCATCACGGCTACACACACGGTTGATGCATTTTAATTCGTATCTGGTGTCAAGTTATCTACAACCGAACATTAACAAATTCCCATCTACCTATAACCGCAGGCACGGCTTTCGAAAGATTATACCCTGTAGGGGTGTCCCAACTTAGCCCATGACAAGCTCTTGCGATCAACGAAGGATATACCTTCTCCCAGGAAGACCCGATCACACTCGGAATCCCGGTTTACAAGACATTTCAACAATGGTAAAACAAGACCAGCAAGACCGCCCGATGCGCCGACAATCCCGATAGGAGATGCACATATCTCGTTCTCAGGGCAACACCGGATGAGCAATCCGTACAACTAAAACCAGACCTCAAGTTTCCCTGAGGGGGCGCTGCAAAGGGCTCTAGTTCGGACCAACACTTAGACAAGCACTGGCCCGGTGGGGCTAAAATAAAGATGACCCTCGGGATGCGCGACTCCCAAGGGAAAAAGGCTAGGTGAGGCAAATGGTAAAACCAAGGTTGCGCCTTGCTGGAGGAGTTTTATTCAAAGCGAACTGTCAAGGGGGTCCCATAAATCACCCGACCGCGTAAGGAACGCAAAATCCGGGAACATAACACCGGTATGACGGAAACTAGGGCGGCAAGAGTGGAACAAAACACCAGGCAAAAGGCCGAGTCTTCCACCCTTTACCAAGTATATAGATGCATTAATAATATAAGAGATATTGTGATATCCCAACCAAAATCCTGTCCACCATGGAGCAATCTTCAACTTCACCTGCAACTAGCAACGCTATAAGAGGGCTGAGCAAAGCGGTAACATAGCCAAACAGCAGTTTGCTAGGAATGGTGTCAAAGGTTAAAGGTTCATGGAAATTTGGGGAGGCTTGAAGAACAGGTGATTGGAAGCGCAGCATAGCGATAGAACGAAACAACTATCAAAGCAATGATAGTAGTGAGATCTAGGGTAGCGGTCATCTTGCCTGAAATCCCGCTAGGAAGAAGAACGAATCCATGAAGAAGACAAGCGGAAGTAGTCGAACGGATCCTCACAACTCCGGAACGAAACCGAAGCTAACAAGAGAAGCAAACCAGAAAGGAGGAAACAACATGGTAAACACACATCACATAAACACGGCATGATGCACAAACAAGTATGATGCATGTCCGGTTTAATGAGGCATGGCATGGCAAAGTGCAACAAGCAATACCACAACTTAAGTGGAGACGAAACACCACATTGACATATTTAGTTTAATCTCGTTTAGGTACCCAACAATATTAAATGTTGTTAAACATGGCAAGAGGTGAACCATAAGAAACCTACCTAACTAGGCAAGTTTAAATGAGGCCGGAAGTAACAAACAACAATTTCGGAAAATCCTCATGTCCATATTTTAGTTTTGGTACTGTTCTGCCCTAAACACAATTTTATTGTTGTTAAACAGGAAACTAAAGTGCACCATGTTAATCTAGGCATTTTTCCACCCCATTTACATATAAAGTTTATTTAAAACCGAGCTATGGTTATTTAGATATGAAATAAATCATTTTAACATGGTATTTATGCAAAATTAAATAAACAGCAAGTTAAACATATTAAATATGGATGAGAGTGGCAAAATATTAAACTAGATGAAATTCTAAGCATTTTACATATATAAAGTTTTTACATATGATGCATGGTTTGTGAGTAATTATATGCATGAAGTTCAAGGGTTTTTCTGCAAAACTGTAATCTCTGGATAAATAACAAATTCGCAGACAGGAAAAAAAATACACAGTGGGCTGAAACTGGTTGGCCCAATCGGCGGAAAAAAACAGAGGGCGCTGGGGGTGGCCTCACCTAGTGGGCTGAGGCCCAGCCGGTGGGAGAGGCAGCAGGCCGGCAGATCTGGGCCGGCTCGCTGGGATGGTGCGGCTGGCGGGTGAGCAGGCAGGCCGCGGAGGAGGCTGGGCCCTCCTGGCGCTGGCTGGGCCTTGCTGGACTGCATGAGGCAGGGAGGCGACGATGCTCGCGTGGTCAATGGGCGCGCTGGGGCGTCGAGCTCCTGCTCGTTGCGGCCGACGCAAGGGAGGCGGCGGCGCTGCACCGGCGAGGCGGGATAGCGCTCCGGCGAGCTGGGCAAGGCCGAAGGGCCGGGAACGGGCGGATCAAGGCGGCGTGGTGCCGGATCCGGCCGCGGGAATAGGTTGGAGGGCTCTGCCGCCGGCGACTCGCAGCGGCGGCGAGCTCCATGGAGGCCATGGCGGCGCTACAGCAGAGGGAGAGGGGGTTTAGAGGAGGAAGGAGAGTAGAGGAAGGGAGAGCGGGGCGGGACGGCACTGACCTGCTGGCTCCGGCGGGGCTGCCGGGTCGCCGGCGGGAGGCGCGAGGCGGTGGTCTCGATCCAGCTCGGGATCGAGCGGGAGGAGGGAGCCAGGGGCTCGCGGGGCGCTCGAGCGGCGAACGGGCTCGGGCGGGCTTCGGCAGCCCCAGATGGGCCTGGCAGGGCCGCGGTGAAGTGGGGCGCGGGGGAGGACGCGCGGCGCGCTGGGGTTGGCCGCGGGGCGCTGGGAGGCGACGTGTCGCGCCCGGATTGGTCCGCGACGCGGCGGTGGCGGCGACAAGTGGCGGAGGTGGAGTGGGCAGGCACGGATTTGGAGGAGGGGGCGGCGGCTGCGAGGTAGGAGGGAGGAGAAGTCCAAAAATGGCATGGGGAGGTGTTTAAATAGGCTAGGGGCTAGGGTTAGGGGGTTTCTGCTCCGTTTTCGGACATCGGATCTCGATCCAATGGTCCGGAGCGGAGGGGGTTAGATAGGTGGGCTAGTGGGCTGTGTGAGAGAGAGGCTCAGGATGATAGGAGAGAGAGGAGAAAATGCAGCCCGGTGGCAGTTTCCGAGAGCGAAACGTCCGACGAATAAACCGGCAACGGTGCCGCTACGGATGACGGTTGGGCTATCAAACGGACTCCGAATGCGACGAAACTTGGCAGGCGGTCTGTCTACACTATAATAAGACCGCATGACAAGTTGCAACCCATTCCGAGAACATTTTTATGCCACTTATAAAATAATATTTCGGAGGTGCCGCGGGGCGCGTGCGAGTGTGTCTGGGCTCGGAATGGACAACGGAGAGAACCGGCGGAACCCGAACGGATGCAAGTTTTATGAAAATGATGCCGATGCAATGCGAATGATGACATGCGACGAGATGCATAACAAGAACAAAATGCAAAACAACAGACAAAAACCCAACCACGGAGGAAATATCATATCGCATCTCCGGAAAAGGCAAGAGTTGGAGTTACGAATATGGAAAGTTGCATCCGGGGCATTACAACACTCCACCACTACGAGAGGATCTCGTCCCGAGATCTAGGATGGCACCGGAGGGAAAAGGAAGAGGAAGATAAGCGGTAAAAATAAGTTGCTTCTTTGACCAATGAGTGAAACCACGAACCTTGAGAGGTTGAGTAATTAGAGATGAACGAGATTGCAAACAATCCGTTAGAAAAGAAGAACAAGGAACATTACGATAACTTGAAGGTTGCAAAGACATGAATCAAGAGTTTAATTGACAAGATAGGGTTCAAAACCACTCCGGTTACAACAAGATGAGAGAGGAAGAATTCGGGCGGCACTCCGGTTGAACATGGAAGGAATAGAACATGAACTTGAGAAGATGGGATGATACTTGATGAAATCAACAACACACTGCCTCCGGAACTATTGAGAAAATGGCACAAGGGGTAAGAAAGATTTCAGACAGCTCTCCGGTTGAGGAAGGAGGCAAAACTTGATAAGATGAGAGAACTCGAATGAAAACACGACACGCCGGTTAAATGGATAAGCAAGAAAATAACATGATCTTGACAAAACGAGATGATGGTTGAAGAGAACAACATCACAATGCCTCCGAAACGAAAGAATAGAAGCTAGATTGTTGGGATAAAAGGGCGGAAAATAAAATGACAATTTCTGCCACAAATGAACTTGGAAAGCATCCTTGCAAAGAAGGATTGAATGGAGTTGTTGAAAAATCAACAACGAAAGGCACAAGCTTGTTGTGGGCTTATGGCAAACATCTCAAAATGATGAGGTGACAACCGGCCACTAACGAAAACAATTGATTTGACTGAGAGCACCAAAGAGATGAAAAACTTTTTCGCTGAGATGAGAAGGATAAAATTGGATCATTGATAGGCACCACAATAGCAACATTCCTTAGGGAAGGCTTTAGGTGAAATCTATACGAAGATAACTCCAAAGAAGAAGTTGATTGGTCGAAAAGATCTCTTGAACGAAGAGAAAATGATGGATTTAAAATACCTCATTCTTGACAACATATGAATCATGAAACATGAAGGAAATTGTCAAGAGTGACATAACACCATCTCAAAAGATAAGGTAGAAAGGATTGCACTTCGGAATGCAAGATGAAGAATACTTGAATTCCCCAAAACAAAACATGTGTTGAGCACCATGTTTATTTTAGAGTGTAGCTTGGCGGATCATAGCTTCGAGAGAAATCTTGAAGAACAATTGAAGAATGAAAAGAATCCTTGACGAACCACCATGTAGAGCCTCCATGAAGAAATCCGGTAATAAAAGGGTGATAGACAGGAAGAGAAGTTGAAAACACAAGGTGAAGCCTTGCAATAATTTAGGTGGAGCTTCGCGACAATATAGCCGAGAAAACATGGAACTCCGGAAAAGGAAAAGATGAAACACTAGAACCGAGAATTACTTCATCATGAACAATCTCCGGAAGAAAAGAATTGAATCACCTCGAGGAAATAAGAATAAGATTTATTGTATGCTTATCCTTCATCGAATTAAATTGATGACAAGTAATGGATTTGGCATGCTACTTATTCCCATAGAAAGGATTAAGAGAGATATAGCGCAAACTTGAGAAGGTATTGATGGAAACACCGGTGGGATTTGGAAACAACGAATATTTGATATGATAACGGAGGAAGAGAAATCCTGAACGAACCACCGTAAGAATTGAAAATGAGATTAGCAAAGGCACAATTCACCGGGAAGAATTGGAAAATGAATGAAGATACTTGAAGTGATTTCGATACATGAGAATGAAGAGATCATGAACTGATTAGAGGATATTTGAACGATTCACCGGTAAGATTTGGAGAACGATAGCTACACGCTGAGAATGAAGAATTATGACATGATGGCCTTCGGAGGAAAGAAATGGAAACAACTCATGAAATGCTCCGGATGGGTGAAAAGAATTCTCATAATCGAAAACAATTGTGAGAGGATGGCATCAAGCTAGAACCATGAATCTTCAAGAGAACGGACCAAGATTTAGGAGAAATCCTTCTTCAATCTTCAACTGACGACGAGAAACACCACCAAAATTACTGAGATACTCCGGGAGAATGAAAAGCAAAGATGTTGAGCCAACAATGAAAAAGAATTTGAAAGCGATCTTGGAGAAAGACATTTGACTGATGATAATGCATTCTTACGTCAAACTTTGCAATGAATTTGAGAATAACTCCGAGAGAATTAGAAGAGTCAGGTAATATCCTGGGAAAAGACCTGTGGTTTAGGGCCCACTGAAAAGGAACACCATTGAAATAATTTTAAAGGGAGGTTGCACCGGTTGAATTAAATAGCTTGAATGAGATAACAACCTTGAAATATCTTGAGCGGATTGAGAATGGAAACACAAGTCTTCTGAGATATCTTGAGCACTCCGGATAAGAATAGAGAGAGGTGAACAATTAAGAGGTGCACCAACGTGGAAAACATTTGAAACGAGGAAAGGGATATGATCAACACCGAAAGCTTGAATTAACACCACCAGAGAAGAAAATAACAAAGAATGACGAACTTGAAACTCCTGGCCAACTTCTTGATAATCACCGGGTAAGAACATTCAAAGAAAAGAATGAAGAGACTTCACATGAATAAATGGATACTTGATTAACAAATTTGAGTCCTTGAAGAAAAAGGGTGGGAGGGTGGGAAAACAAAGGCAACTTGAGGACGGTTGACACAAACACCGTTGAGAAAACTTATAATTGATCTTGCGGATGTTGAAAATGATCGGATCCACTTGAAGAGAAGCACGCCGGTTTGGAAAAGAATTAACATGACGACCTCGATGATCACGAAGGATTAGTATTCACATAGCAATATGAGAACACCGTTTATGGAAGGTATGGATTCAACATTTGACTTCGAAGCAACTCGAATACCACCAATAAAACAAAACAAAGGATTGGCTTGCAGAAATAAGCCGGAACAAATACATATGATAGAGATTTACCCAATCCCATATCATGCATCTGTCGGAAAGATATTCTAGGAGCTACTTGAATTCCCACCTATAAACTCCCGAAACTTTCTGGTTATGCAATCTGGTGTTGGGGATACAGGGGAAGCAATATATCTCACCCAAACTAACAATACCTACATCCAAGCTGTATCCATCCGTCAACACATAACCAAGAAACCTTCGGAAATCGTGTACCTCAACCTTCGAAAAGCATCTATTATACTAGGTATGGCAATACTCCCGAACTCCCCAGTACTGGGTGACGTCGAGGTTATCTCACCAACAACTGCATAAAAGAGATTTTCGATGTCGGCAAAACTCAGGTATTCCAGAACTACAATGATACAATTGTGATGACAACACCTCGGAGCTCAACTCCCTGGGTCAAAGCCACATAATAGACAGGAGGCACCAAGAACAATGTTCTCGTCACAAAACCATCGGAACGATTCCAAGATACCCGCGTGATCCTAAAAAAATTTAGTGAAATTTGAGGAGAGAAAAGACAAAACATCTACGTCGAGAGTCCTCACCAGAGCGATGAAGGGGGCTGAGGAGTAAAAAGAATCCTACTCTCCGATATATATAATCCTAAGACTCAAAATAGTTTTCTTCTTGACTCAACAACGACAACAATCAAGGGGGCTCCTATGGTCGGTCGAGGCTCTGATACCAACTTGTCACGCCCAATATGCGACCCTATCCAAAAGGAACTCGAAGGTCCCACCAAGGATAGACCCGCATATTGAAACGCTTTTGCAAGGTGGATATCATTACATCAACATTACATAATAGATGGGGATACATACATAAGGCATACAATGCCACATGAATAGAACATCACAATACATAAGAGCATCATCCAACTACGGATAAATCACAAACAGAAACTCAAACGACATCCACCCTGCTAGCCCAGGCTGCTGACCTGGAACCTATCCCCTGATCGAAGAAGAAGCAGAAGAAGAACTCAATGCAAGCAAGCATCGCTCTCGCATCATGATCATCGCATGAACCTGTACCTGCAACTATTGTTGTAGTAATCTGTGAGCCACGAGGACTCAGCAATCCCATTACCATGGGTATCAAGACTAGCAAAGCTTAAAGGGAAAGGAAGGGGTAAAGTGGTGAGGCTGCAGCAGCGACTAAGCATATATGGTGGCTAACATACGCAAATAAGAGCGAGAAGAGAGCAAGAAGAACGGTCGTGAAGCTAGCAATGATCAAGAAGTGATCCTGAACTCCTACTTACGTCAAACATAACCCAGAAACCGTGTTCACTTCCCGAACTCCGCCGAAAAGAGACCATCACGGCTATACACACGGTTGATGCGTTTTAATTCATATCATGTGTCAAGTTATCTACAACCGGACATTAACAAATTCCCATCTGCCTATAACCGTAGGCACGGCTTTCGAAAGATTATACCCTGCAGGGGTGTCCCAACTTAGCCCATGACAAGCTCTCGCGATCAACGAAGGATATACCTTCTCCCAGGAAGACCCGATCAGACTCGGAATCCAGGTTTACAAGACATTTTGACAATGGTAAAACAAGACCTGCAAGACCGCCCGATGCGCCGACAATCCCGATAGGAGCTGCACATATCTCGTTCTCAGGGCAACACCGGATGAGCAATCCGTACAACTAAAACCAGACCTCAAGTTTCCCTGAGGGGGCGCTACAAAGGGCTCTAGTTCAGACCAACACTTAGACAAGCACAGGCCCGGGGGGGCTAAAATAAAGATGACCCTCAGGATGCGCGACTCCCAAGGGAAAAAGGGCTAGGTGAGGCAAATGGTAAAACCAAGGTTGGGCCTTGCTGGAGGAGTTCTATTCAAAGCGAACTGTCAAGGGGGTCCCATAAATCACCCGACCGCGTAAGGAACGCAAAATTCGGGAACATAACACTGGTATGATGGAAACTAGGGCGGCAAGAGTGGAACAAAACACCAGGCAAAAGGCCGAGTCTTCCACCCTTTACCAAGTATATAGATGCATTAATAATATAAGAGATATTGTGATATCCCAACCAAAATCTTGTCCACCATGGAGCAATCTTCAACTTCACCTGCAACTAGCAACGCTATAAGAGGGCTGAGCAAAGCGGTAACATAGCCAAACAACGGTTTGCTAGGGATGATGTCAAAGGTTAAAGGTTCATGGCAATTTGGGGAGGCTTGAAGAACAGGTGATAGGAAGCGCAACATAGCGATAGAACGAAACAACTAGCATAGCAATGATAGTAGTGAGATCCAGGGTAGTGGTCATCTTGCCTGAAATCCCGCTAGGAAGAAGAACGAGTCCATGAAGAAGACAAGCGGAAGTAGTCGAACGGATCCTCACAACTCCGGAATGAAACCGAAGCTAATGAGAGAAGCAAACTAGAAAGGAGGAAACAACATGGTAAACACACATCACATAAACACGGCATGATGCACAAACAAGTATGATGCATGTCCGGTTTAATGAGGCATGGCATGGCAAAGTGCAACAGGCAATACTACAAGTTAAGTGGAGACGAAACACCACATTGACATATTTAGTTTAATCTCGTTTAGGTACCCAACAATATTAAATGTTGTTAAACATGGCAAGAGGTGAAGCATAAGAAAACTACCTAACTAGGCAAGTTTAAATGAGGCCGGAAGTAACAAACAACAATTTCGGAAAATCCTCATGTCCATATTTTAGTTTTGGTACTGTTCTTCCCTAAACACAATTTTATTGTTTTTAAACAGGAAAATAAAGTGCACCATGTTAATCTAGGCATTTTCCCACCCCATTTACATATAAAGTTTATTTAAAACCGAGCTACAGTTATTTAGATATGAAATAAATCATTTTAACATGGTATTTATGCAAAATTAAATAAAAAGCAAGTTAAACATATTAAATATGGATGAGAGTGGCAAAATATTAAACTAGATGAAATTCTAAGCATTTTACATATATAAAGTTTTTACATATGATGCATGGTTTGTGAGTAATTATATGCATGAAGTTCAAGGGTTTTTCTGCAAAACTGTAATCTCTAGATAAATAACAAATTCGCAGACAGGAAATAAAAATACACAGCGGGCTGAAACTGGTTGGCCCAATCGGCGGAAAAAAACAGAGGGCGCTGGGGGTGGCCTCACCTAGTGGGCTGAGGCCCAACCGGTGGGAGAGGCAGCAGGCCGGCAGATCTGGGCCGGCTCGCTGGGACGGTGTGGCTAGCGGGTGAGCGGGCAGGCCGCGGAGGAGGCTGGGCCCTCCTGGCGCTGGCTGGGCCTTGCTGGACCGCGTGAGGCAGGAAGGCGACGATGCTCGCGCGGTCAACGGGCGCGCTGGGGCGTCGAGCTCCTACTCGTTGCGGCCGACGCAAGGGAGGCGGCGGCGCTGCGCCGGCGAGGCGGGACAGCGCTCCGGCGAGCGGGGCAAGGCCGAAGGGCCGGGAACGGGCGGATCAGGGCGGCGCGGTGTCGGATCCGGCCGCGGGAGGAGGTTGGAGGGCTCTGGCGCCGGCGACTCGCAGCGGCGGCGAGCTCCATGGAGGCCATGTCGGCGCTGCAGCAGAGGGAGAGTGGGTTTAGAGGAGGAAGGAGAGTAGAGGAAGGGAGAGCGGGGCGGGACGGTGCTGACCTGCTGGCTCCCGTAGGGCTACCGGGTCGCCGGCGGGAGGCACGAGGCGGTGGTCTCGATCCAGCTCGGGATCGAGCGGGAGGAGGGAGCCAGGGGCTCGCGGGGCGCTCGAGCGGCGAACGGGCTTGGGCGGGCTTCGGCGGCCCCAGATGAGCCTGGCAGGGCTGCGGTGAAGTGAGGCGCGGGGGAGGATGCGCGGCGCGCTGGGGTTGGCCGCGGGGCGCTGGGAGGCGACGTGTCGCGCCCGGATTGGTCCAGGACGCGGCGGCGGCGACAAGTGGCGGAGGTGGAGTGGCCAGGCATGGATTTGGAGGAGGGGGCGGCGGCTGCGAGGTAGGAGGGAGGAGAAGTCGAAAAATGGCATGGGGAGGTGTTTAAATAGGCTAGGGGCTAGGGTTAGGGGGTTTCTGCTCCGTTTTCGGACATCAGATCTCGATCCAATGGTCCAGAGCGGAGGGGGTTAGATAGGTGGGCTAGTGGGCTGTGTGAGAGAGAGGCTTGGGCTGATAGGAGAGAGAGAGGAGAAATGCAGCCCGGCGGCAGTTTCGGAGAGCGAAACGTCCGACGAATAAACCGGCAACGGTGCCGCTACGGATGACGGTTGGGCTATCAAACGGACTCTGAATGCGACGAAGCTTGGCAGGCGGTCTGTCTACACTATAATAAGACCGCATGACAAGTTGCAACCCATTCTGAGAACATTTATATGCCACTTATAAAATAATATTTTGGAGGTGCCGCGGGCGCGTGCGAGTGTGTCTGGGCTCGGAACGGACAATGGAGAGAACCGGCGGAACCCGAACGGATGCAAGTTTTATGAAAATGATGCCGATGCAATGCGAATGATGACATGAGACGAGATGCATAACAAGAACAAAATGCAAAACAACAGACAAAAACCCAACCACGGAGGAAATATCATATCGCATCTCCAGAAAAGGCAAGAGTTGGAGTTACGAATATGGAAAGTTGCATCCGGGGCGTTACACTTAGACAACATAAATGTGAATTATTTCATGCCCTGTTTTCTTCCCTACTATCCATTGCACCTGTCTATCTTACAATGTCTATACATTCAATTACTTATCTTGTTTATCAGCCATTTCAATTGGAGGGAGTGATGGCAGTATCTGTGGGAGGAAAAACACGGTCTTTAGAAAAGATCGTGCTACCTGTCAATGCAGATAGAACCACGGTTGTACTTGCCCAAGAATCGGCCCCACCACACATAACCCACACTCATGCAGATTGTACCCCTACCTAGTTGGACAGAGAACTAGCTACACCCCTTCTAACCCCAACCCCAGCAGATAGACTCCCAGTTCCCGTTGACACAGCACCGTCTCCACCACAGAGCACCCAAACACGAGCAGTTAGTAAGGCAACTGCAGTGCCCAAATCACGAGGACCACCACTCCGAACCCGAAGTCAACGCTTAAAGCAGAAGAAGAATTGTTCTCAGGTCAGGTTCCGTAGCTATGGTTCATACTACTTTGCTCTTGCATCACTGTATTTACTGATACCAACCAATTTCAAATTTTAAGGATGCAATTGAAACTCCAATGGCGCAACATGTATGTTTTAAACCTGTTTCTTCAACGTGTTTGGCTGTTTGCTATTGTAACTTGATCTATGTTGATTTCAGTTTCAATTGAATAAATAGTTATGTTCTCATGCCATGCACATTACAAGTGTTGTTATTGCTGTGTAGTTTCCCATACTTATATTCTGTCTATGTTGCTTTGTCTTCAATAGATATGATTCGAACTGTATCCATCTTGATTTGATAACATAAACTAGAATGATATAGACCATACAGTGACCATACTACATAGATATATGTTCGTTTCATGCTGTTATCCTATCCACCTTACTACTGAACTGGCTTACCAAAATGAGTTTCATATACTACACTGTAAACTTGAGATGTGTTTGTTTGTTTCTCTTTTAGAACGTGGATAAAATATTGGAGAAGAGTACCCTGTTATGCAATGGTAAAGGAAGTAACGCAGATAAGGTTCAAGTTAGTGCATCATCCCTGTTGGTCTCCAAGAAAGCTGATAAAAACTATATTGAGGACACTGAGACAACCCCAAAGTCCTGTCTTGATGTAGTGTTCGAGTTACTGGCTACCACTGCTGGCACCAGCTCTTCGAACTCGTTGCCTGAATCAGTTCGGCTTCTTGAGTCTCAACTTCAAGTTGAAAGACATCGATCAGATGTTATGCGACAGGAAGCCGAAGGACTGTGGAAGTCCCTGCAGAATTCAGATGCATACTTTCTGGTGCAACAGCAAGCGCTGGAGGACTTAAGCGCCTAACAAGAGAAAGCTAATAAGCTTGCTAAGCATCTTGCCAGCATTATGGGTACCCAGGATATTGTTTCTTGAGCTCTTCTGAAGTGGTTTCAGTTCTGGACTTGTTTTGCTGCAGCATTTATATGCTGCTGTGTTCCCTATATTTGCACTGGTGGCGAACTTTGATGCCCAGTGGATGTAATATGTTTAATAGCAGTGATAGCCTAGTGTAAGTTGCTTGCTTATTTATTTCCTTGTTGTCTTGTTTATTTGTTTGCTTGTAGTCAGTTCAGTTCTTTTTCTGCGGTTTGCTAGTGGCTGCAATAACCTATTTTTAAAACTAGGCCACAATAACCATGGGCTAATATTTACTGTAGTGACACTCGACCTACGGGCCGTAGAAACAATGGGCCTTCTACGGGCCGTATAAACAGTAGGCCTTCTACGGGCCGCAGAAACAGTGGGCCTTCTACGGGCCGTATCATCAATGGGCCTTATACGATTAGTATGATCGATTGGCCAAACATGGGCCAATAACAGGTCGCATAATGGCCGTAAACGGGCTTGAGTTGGAAACATCAGTTCATGGGCCGACCATAACGGGCCATCGTTAATAGGCCATATTTCATGACGCTATGAAACGGCCCAACGTGTGAACGAACCACAAACGGGCCGACTGTAACCACGGGCTGAATTTGGCCCATAAGCATTAAATGACAGTAACGGGCCGTAAGTAAACGAATGCTGGAAATGAGCCCAAGAATAAATGGGCTCTGAGAAGGCCGAAAGATAACATGGGCTGGAAACGGCCCAACGGAATAACGGGCCCTTAATGGGTATAAAGTGATACACTGTTCATTACGGCCAGTTTCGCCATGGGCCGTTAATGGGTGTAAAGTAATACACTGTTCATTACTTGCCAGCTTCACCACGGGCCGTTAATAGGCCAAGAGTTACATAGGGCCTCATATGGGCCGAAAGACGTCATGGGCAATACATGGGCCAGAAGTGAAAACAGGCTGGAATCATATAGGGTGGCCCATATGACGCTATTGGGCCTAATTCGGATAGGGAGTAACGGGCCTTGGGTTAGCGGGCTGTAAATGGGCTATATGCGAATAGGCTATTAACAGGCTTTACATGGGCTGGCCCGCCACCTTTTGACCAAGTCAAACGGGCCGGCCTTTTCACAGGAATGGGCCTCTGTTGGGCTGTGCCACGTGTCGATGTATCATAGGCGCCTTCTGTCCAATGAGTGGATGACATCTGTCCCAGCGGTGAGCCGACACGTGTTTCCTCCAGCCAATGATGATTTTACACGTGGAAAATCCCCATTGGTCGGGGCTGTTAACGGGTTATCGGATCCAAAACCCGACCCGATAGCCTAACGGCGTTCCGTTACGGTGGATGCCACGTGTCGGTCACCCTTGACGAAAGCACTTCTGTGACGCGTGATTTATCGTCATGGAAGTGGACGGTTCCGTGATGATAATTTTGGTAATGTCATGGAACACTTCTACGACAGCACAGGTATGACTATCTTGATTCTGTCATAAATTTGTCATGGATGTACATGCATGACAAAAACACAACCTACTGTGACAAACACGTATCATCACGGAAGTGTATTTTTTTTGTAGTGCACATAGCTATCGTCGCTCGCCTCCGGAGTCATGAAGAGCTCGGGAGAGTCGCTGGACTCCCAAGTGTCGTTGGTGCTACCGGAGGACCCGTTGGGGGAGTGAACGGCGAGCCCGGTCCCTGCCATGTCGATGTCCTGACTGCCTCCTCTGGGGCAGCACTCCAGGCGGCGGCCTTCCGCATCGAAGACCTTGAAGAACAACAAGGAGGTGTCATCGTATTCAAAATGAATTACGAGGGCACCCCCCGTTTGGCAGACCCGGGCGACTTCGCCCTAGCCCCGGGTCATGAAAATCTTGCCCGGGGCAACGACTTCAACCTCTGCTCCGGTCGCCGGGGCGCCACAGTCGGTGTGCTGCAGCCAAAGCTCAAGAGGCCCCCTCGATAGCATCTCGGTGGAGAAGAATGAATGGAAGCGGATCCAGGTGCTTGGAGGCATCATCGCATGCAGCACGAGCTCGCGAGAGGAGTCTACGACGTGGACTCAAGAAGCAACGGTGCGCGTCGCCGCAGTTTGCCAACCTCGCCTGTCACGGGGGCGGCGTCACTCGCCATCCCTTTCTCCGGAACCCTCGGCCTGGTAATACAAGGGTAGCGGGAACCCAGGAGGTGGCCGCTCGCACCAAGGCCACGTCATCACCAGCCCCGCAACCTCACCACGGTGGTGGACCGGCCTCTTCTTTGGCGGAAGCGGATTAGGTCCATCCCGGGGAGCCTTCTCCTTCTCTTTGGCTGAGAATCTGCAGATCGGTGCCATTGGCGTCAAGACTGGAAGTGGAGCAGGAGGGAAGAAGTAGGTGGAGCGAGAAGAGATGGGCGGCGAGGGCTTTCGCCCCTCCTCATTTATAGCCCAAGGGAGGCCAACTGTCGGCCTCCACGATCGCAAGTAATCATGACCCTTTTGCATACAACAGGGACTCGTCAAATTGGGCAGTTGCCGAGGCAGCGTGGGGAAGCAAAGACGCCCACGTCCAATCAGTCGCCACGTGTCAACCAAGGCCGCAGGCTGTTGGGGCCCACGGCGCTCCGCACTTGCCCTTTGGCTTCACCGCTAAGCCAAGTCTGAGTGCCCCTTGGGCCCGGGGGCTACTGTCGGCGTTCTGGGAACGGGGGTCCCCAGACTTGCCTGCCTGCAGCCTGCGGCGTGGCTCCACCAGTGGCCCAGTATGACCCATCTTCATCAACCAATACTCAAGACCCTCGCGAGGGGCCAAGCCTCGCGGGGCGGACGACACAAGGCCTCCTCAGGGGTGGCCTCACCAGGCAGGCTCACGCGGAGGCGGAGAGATCAACGGAGGGGGTACCTCGTGAGGTCCCCTTGACGCAAGCCATGATGACCAAGGCCAGGCGGGCGCCATCCCGTGCAGTGTCCTCATTTCCTCTTTGGTGCTAAGAGGGCAAGCGCAGGCGCGGAGTACCAAGGCATCAAGCAAAGGTTGCCATATCAGTGCAACAAGACCAAGACCAGCAGGACGACAGGACAGAGGTCGTCGTGGAGCCTAAGACGGTGTCATCACCAAAGACTTTGACACGCGAAGACCACCTTTAGTCATGATAGCTTGTACTAGTTGTCCCCTTTCAAAATGGCCGTTGTTGGACCCTTCTCACTCAATATTTGGGAATATGACCATGGCCTCTATAAATAGGGCTAGACTCCATAGTAGAAGGGACAAGTCAAGTTCATCTACACACCACACCACCACAAGAACACCTCTCCTCGCGAGGTTGTTCTTCTTGTACTGTTCATCATCAGCCCAAGAGCCAATCCACCACCACACACAGGAGTAGGGTATTACACAACAACGGTGGCCCGAACCTATATAAATATTGTGTCTCTTCTGCTGTGAGTTCATCGAGTTAGCTTAGACATCGCGGTGAGGCTGAAGGCGTATTTCGATAGGAGGAAATCTTCGTGCGCACCCTAGAGTTCGAACCTTAAGGGTTTTGCCAGAACCTGATATCCGACAGGTATCAGCGGCCACCCCCTGGGTACCCGTTGCCCCCTTGTGCCTGAGCCGAGGGCTCCAGAGAAAGGGACAGAGAGCGGCGCCGCCCACGTCGTAGTCGCGGCCGGCACGTCGTGGTGGCGCACACCATCGCCCCTTGAGTCCACGCCGCGGACTCCTCTCGTGATCTCGTGCTTCATGCGGCGATGCCTCCAAGCACCTGGATCTACCTCCCTCCGTTCTTCTCCACCGAAATGCCACCGAGGGGGCCTCTCGAGCTTTGGTTGCAGCACACCAACTGTGGCGCTCCGGCGACCGGAGAGGAGGATGAGGTTGCTGCCCCGGGCAAAGATCTTCATGACTCGAGGCTGGGGCGAGGATGCCCGAGTCTGCCAAACAGGGGGCGCCCTCGTGATTCATTTTGAATACGATGGCACCTCCTTGTTGTCCTTCAAGGTCTTCGACGCAGAAGGTCGCCGCCTGGAGTGCTGCCCTGGAGGAGGCAGTCAGGACATCGACGCGGCGAGGGTTGGACCTACCGTTCGCCCCTCCAACGGCTCCTCTGACAGCAGCAGCGGTGCTTGGGGGTCCAGCAATTCTCCCAAGCTCTTTGAGACTCCGGAGACAAGCGATGACAGCTACGTTCCCCCGAGCTCTCGCCACGCCCGGAGTAAGGCGACAGCGTCAGGTCGTCGCCGCTGCTGATCTGGATGGCTTTGGCGCCGGTCTCCTGTGGCCCACTGTTGATGATGGCGTCGGCCATGAAGGCGCGTGTAGTTAGGGCTCCTCAGAGTTCTTGTCTTTTGTTCCCTGCGAGGAATCGAACAATACCCCGCAGGGTCGTGTTAAGGGTCCGCGATGTCTTTTGTTGATATTATCCTTATTACGAAATCGTGCGACTGCTTGTCCTGTCTCGGCTTGGTTCCCCCTTTCTGACCTCGCGACGACTTGGTGCTCTATGCTGACAGGTCTTGGTCCCCATGCAGGCTGCAGCCGTCACTGGTATGCCAGGTCGTGATGCCGTGGTCAAGGCCAGGAGGTGAGCGGCTCGAGGTCCAGTAAGAGCCTCTGAGGCGCGATGCTCAGGAGGTCCCCTTTAGCGTGCAAGCAGCCGCCGGGAGGTGAGAAATGAAAGGCAACATTGCCGCCACTGGGCCGCATCAAGTGAGAATTCCGTGTCATAGCAATTAGCTGTTCCAGGCGTGTTGGATATGGGGTTCCGGCAGACCCTTGAGGTTCAAACTCTGGGGTGCGTGCAAAGATCTTCCCCTACCAATCCTCGTCCGAATGCCTCGCGAGAATCTTAGCTAAACGATGAACAACACGAGGGACACAAGATTTATACTGGTTTGGGCCACCATTGTGGTGTAATACCCTACTCTAGTGTGTGGTGTGGTGGATTGCCTCAAGGGCTAATGATGAACAGTACAAGGGGAAGAACAGCCTCGCGAGAGGTGTTCTTGAGCTGGTGTGGTGTTCTCCGTAGGAAAGGATTCGATCCCTGTCGGCTTGGTGAGAACTCGATGCCTTCCTACTATGGTGGCTATCTCTATTTATATAGGCCCTGGCCCTCTTCCCAAATATTGAGCGGGAAGGGCGCCAACAACGGTCATATTGAAGGGGAACATCTAGTACAAGCTATCCTGACTAAAGTTCGTCTTCGGCTGCCAAAGGCACTGGCGATGACGCCGTCTTGGGCTCCACAGTGACCTCCATCCTGTAGCTCTGCTGGTCTTGGTCTCGTTGCATCGAAATGGTAACCTTTTCCTGATGCCTCAGTACTCCACGCATGTGCTTGCCCCCTTTGCACCAAAGAGGAAACAAGGACACTGCGCAGGCCGGCGCCCGCCTGGTCTCGATCGTCATGGCTTGCATCATGAGCACCTCTTTTGATACCCTTGCCTTGATCTCTCCACCTCCTCGCAAGCCTTCCTAGTGAGGCCGCTCCTATGGAAGCCTTGCATCGTACGCCCTGCGAGGCTTGGCCCCTCGCGAGGGTCTTGAGTTTGCATTGACAAAGATGGGCCATACTGGGCCACCACTTGAGCCACGCCGCAGGCCGCAGGCAGGCAAGTCTAGGGACCCCCATTCCCAGAATGCTGACAGTAGCCCCCAGGCCCAAGGCGCGCTCAGACTTGGTTTAGTAGAGAAGCGAAGGGGCAAGTGCGGAGTGCCGCGGGCCCCAACAACCTGCAGCCTTGGGCGCCGCCTGGCGGTTGATTGGACATGGGCGTCTCCACTTCCCCATGCTGCCTCGGCAACTGCACGACTTGACAAGTCCCTGCATCAGAGATGAGTCATGATTACCTGTGATCGTGCAGGCCGACGGTTGGCCTCCTCTGTTATAAATACGGGAGGGCGCAAGCCCCCGCGACACATCTTCCTACTTCCGCTTGCTTCTTCTTTCTCCCCGCTCCAGCCGCTCGCCACGTCCTATGGCGCCGCCGAAGAGGTTCTCAGCCGCGGAGAAAGGAAAGGCTCATCGGGAAGGGCCTGACTCTCCCCCGCCCAAGTGCGGCCGAGGTCGTCCCCGCAAGCATCCTGCGACTCCCGCAGTGGCTCCCCGTGGTCGCGGTGGTGATCTCCTGCGTGGTGATGGGCGCCTTGTGGGTGAGGGGAGGCGCGTTGTGGCCGCGTGGCCTCCCAGGCCACACTTCCATTCAGCTGAGGTGCTGCCGGAGTTCGTCGTGTGGTCGGTGGACCCAACCGGTAGCTGGCTCCAACTTCCCCGCTTCTTCGCAGGTGAACTCCCGACCGGCACTCCTGGGGGCCTCTGGCTTCAAGCGGACGGCTACTGCAGCAAGGCTTCCTGGGTCTCACTAGAGATCTCTGTCGCCGGGAACGTGGCTTTGTCCCACGGCTGGCAGACGTTTGCCCGCGCGCGTGGCCTGGGCTGGCGGTGCACCATGCATTTCAAGTTTGACGGCAACGCCACCCTCTACGCGAGGGTGTTCGGAGAAGATGGCCGCCGCGTTGGGTGCTGCCCCAAAGACAATGACGGCAACCAGCTGCTTAGCCTCGGCGATGGCCGAGATGAAGACGAAGGTGGGCGCATCACCGGCGGCATCCGTAGCTCGCCAAGCTTCAGCGGCTCCCCTTCTGACGACAGCTCCTCCAGCGGCGGCCGTGACCAGCCACTACGCCGCCGCACTCGCCTTGAGGGGGGTAGTGGGTCATCCCATCGTCGTGCCTCGGTGAAGCGTGAGGAGGGGTTTGACTGAGCTCCGAAGGGCGATACGAGCCCCCGCCATGAGTCGTCGCCGGGCAAGCCGCGTCTATTTTGTTTTTCTCCCTTTCCTGTACAAAGAGAGAGAAGTGTAGGGGGGCGTGGGGGCGTGCTAGACTGTTGCTATTGACTACTATGCTATTTTCATTATTCCCATACTGTGTTTCGGTGTTGCGTGCTCATGCGCAGGAACAACTTAGCTTGGGGGGACTTGCCGCAGTCTTTGCTTCTCAATGCTGAGGCCTCGTCGTGCGTCTCGAGGCCTGCAAAAATTAGCCGGGGGGATAACTTTCGAACCTAGTCGTGAGGGCAACCGGCTCAGGTCCTGCGTTCGTGTCGCGATGCCCGTGTGGCATGGACTGGGAGAAGTGCTCCCACGATGAACTTGAATAGGGAAGCCTCACGAGACTGGGTCAGAAGGCACTCGCAAGGGCGCCCGTGCAGCCCCCTCGCGAGGCTTGCGAAAGAGAAGACGAGTTAGGCGAGCAACAAAGATAGAGAATCACGGTCCGGGATGGCAACAACACTAAAAGCAAACTCCAATAAAATTTCAAATAAGGATGAACAAGCCAACTGCAGAAAGCAAATGAAAAGCCGCGTCCGGCACCTAACCTAGTCTTCGACGTCTTCTCATCAGCGCGGAGCTAAGTGCTGCCACTGGGCGTGGGCGGGAGCCCCCGAGATCTGAGGGCGGCTCTCCAGAGACTCCGGGGCGTGTACAGCCCCAACTCATTATTACGTGAGAGTGTCACGGGCGGCGAGCTTCACAGGCATTGGCCTTCTTCACAGGCACCAAGCATTTCTCGGGGCGATGAGCTTCACAGGCGTTGGCCTTCTTCACAGGCACCAGGCCTTTCTTGGCACGACAAGCTTCACAGGAGCCGTGCCTTCTTTACAGGCACTAGGCCTTTCTTCAAGGGTAGAACTTCCGGAGGTCCTGGATGTTCCACGTGTTCGGGATGGGCACCCCTCCTGGGTCTCCAAGCGCGCGACGCCAGGTCTGGAAACATGAACAACCTTGAATGGGCCCTCCCACATGGGCGAGAGCTTGTGCAACCCTTCCCTGGAGAGCACCCGCCTGAGCACGAGGTCACCTACCTCGAGGGTCCTGGGGCGGATGTTGCGGCAGTGGTACCGTCGCAACGCCTGTTGGTATCTTGCTTCCCGAAGCGCAGCCTTCCGACGGTGTTCCTCCCACAGCACGAGGTCCATCCCCCGCATGGCGTCCTGTTGTGCTTCATCAAAAGCCAAGACCCGCGCGGAGCGACGCCTGACCTCGTGAGGGAGGACCGCCTCAGCACCATAGACGAGGAAGAACGGGGTTTCGCTGGTCGACTTGGTAGCAGTTGTGCAGATGGACCATAGCACGGACTGGAGCTCGTCGTACCAGCCACTGCCACAGGCCTCCAGCTTCTTATTGAAGGTCCTAGTTTTGAGGCCTTTCAAGACCTCTGCGTTGGCACGTTCAGCCTGGCCGTTGCTCCGACGGTGTGCCACCGAAGCGTAGCATATCTGCATTCCAAGGTTAGCACAATATGTTTTGAAGAGATTGCTGGTGAACTGCGGACCGTTGTCGGTGATGATGCGATTAGGCACCCCAAACCGGCTCACGAGGCCCTTGATGAATTTGACCGCTTAACTAGCTGGGATGGTGCGGACAGCTTCCACCTCTGCCCACTTGGTGAACTTGTCAATGGCGACGTAGAGGTAGCAGTAGCCCCCTGGTGCCCGGGGAAACGGGCCCAAGATGTCCAGCCCCCAAACAGCGAACGACCATGAGAGAGGAATGGTCTGCATGCCTTGAGCCGGCTGATGAATCTGCTTGGCATGGAATTGACAGGCTTCACAAGCCTTCACCAGCTCGATTGCGTTGTTGAGTGATGTTGGCCAATAGAACCCGCTGTGAAATGCCCTGCCGACGAGGGTCCGTGAAGACGAGTGGTGCCCATAGTCTCCATCATGAATGTCTGCCTGCAACTCTTTCCATTGCTCCCTGGAGATGCAACGCAAGGAAACACCATTCGGCCGCTTCCGACAGAGCTCTCCATCTTGGATGCAGTAGGCCGTGCCTTCCGCGCCACGCGTTCTGCATCCTCCTCCTTCTCTGGCAAAGTCCCTTGCATCAGGTAATCTTTGAATTCCGCGGTCCAACATCCCTCTCGGGGCTCCAGCGCCAGGAGTAGGCGTGCTCTGAGGTCGGGCCACATGTTGGAGCTCCCGAGGCAGGCGGTTGAGGGAGCTCCTCCCGAGGCTGCACTGTACTTGATAGTGACGGTGCTGCTGAGGGTTTGAAGAGTCATTCCTCGAAGACGCTGGGCTCTTGAGGCAGCCGCCTGGACGCCCTCCTGGTGATGTCATCAGCCTCTTGATTGGTGCCACGGGGTACATGCTGCAACTCTAACCCCCAAAACTGCTTTTCCATCCTGCGGACCACCGCAAGGTATGATTCCATGTGTTCGTCCTTTGGCTCGTACACCTTGTTGGAGAAGTTGACGAGGAGTTGTGAATCGCCCTTGATGATGAGGCGCTTTACTCCCAAGGCGGCTGCAGCTTTCAAGCCTGCTATCAGGCCCTCGTATTCTGCTATGTTGTTGGAGACCTTCTCTCCATGCCGGAAACAGAGCTACACGACATTATAGAGCTTGTCCTGGGTGGGAGATATGAGCATTGTGCCAGCTCCCACGCCATGTCGCGAGAACACTCCGTCGAAGTACATGACCCAGCCGTCCGGTGCCTCACTTCCTGGGGAAAGCGACTGATCCGCGCCCGCTTCGAGCCCTGGCGCTCCTGTCCATTCCGCCACGAAATCTGCAAGTGCGGCTCCTTTGACCACCCTGGTCGTGCTGAATTCCAACTGAAACGCTTGCAACTGGATGTTCCATTCGGCAACCCTTCCAGCTGAGTTGGGGCTCCTGAGCACCCTTTCCAAGGGATATGCCGAGACGACCTTGATGGGGTGACCTTGAAAGTAGTGTTGTAGCTTGCGTGAAGCCAATAGTAACGCTAGCAAGAGCTTCTGAGGCATGGGGTATCGTGCCCTCGCGTCCCGCAGCACCGTGCTAATGAAGTACACGGGATGCTCAACGAGGGTGGGGGTGCTGACGCGGCCTACACCTTTCGAAGGTCGAGGCACCTCTTGAGAAGATGGGGCCCCTAGCGCCTGGTCGCTTGGCGGGGCCTCTTCTGCCCTGGGTGCGTCCCCCTGCTGAGGCGGATTCCCATCTACTGCGGCCATGGTCTTCACGAGGTCTTCTTGGCCTTGTGCTGCTACTGTCGGGGTCGCGACCGATGCTGTCTTGACCCGGCGCTCCTCCCAGACCGCCACCAGGGCTGCACTGGCGGAGTAGGGTGTGGCTGCAAGGTAGAGTACCAAGGGCTCCTGAGGGCGTGGAGCCACCATCACCAGAGGGCTGGTCAGGTACTTCTTGAGATCTTGGAATGCTTTGTCAACCTCTTCAGTCCATTCGAACGGGTCCTTCTTCTTCATCAACTTGAAGAAGGGCAGGGCTCGCTCTTCCAGCTTGGAGATGAAGCGTCCCAGCGCGATTACTCGCCAGGGGAGCTTCTACATTTCTCTGAGGGTCTTCGGCGGACTCATGTCTTCAAATGCCTTGACCTTCTCTGGGTTAACCTCGATACCTCTGTGGGACACGAGGAAGCCCAAAAGCTTGCTAGAAGGGACCCCGAACACGCACTTCTCCGGGTTGAGACGCAGGTCCACTTCGTGAAGGCTCGCGAAGGTTTCTTCCAGGTCCCGTATCAGGGTCTTCGCCTCCCGAGACTTCACCACGATGTTGTTGAAGCAGGCATCGGCATTTCTTCCAAGCTGCCAGCCCAAGGCGATGTGCATCAGTCGCTGAAAGGTTGCACCCGTGTTGCGCAATCCGAACAGCATGCAGGTATAGCAATATACTCTGCACGGGGTCAGGAAGGCCGTTTTCTCCACATCTTCTACTGCCATCTTGATTTGGTGATAGCCCGAGAAGGCATCCAGTAAGCACAACAGGTCGCACTCAGCGGTGGAATCGATGATTTGGTCAATGTGAGGGAGCGGGAATGGATCCTTGATATGTCCATTTTGCATCATGCTTTTATATCAAAATTTATTGCATTATGGGCTGTTATTACATATTATATCTCAATACTTATGGCTATTCTCTCTTATTTTACAAGGTTTACCATGAAGAGGGGGGATGCCGGCAGTTCGAATTCTGGCTGGAAAAGGAGCAAACATTGGAAACCTATTCTGCACAGCTCCAAAAATCCTGGAACTCCACGAAACCTATTTTTGGAATTAATAAGAATTATTGAGCGGAAGAATTACACCAGGGGGCCCACACCCTGGCCAGGAGGGTGGGGGGCGCGCCCACCCCTACTGGGCGCGCCCCCTGTCTCCTGGGCCCCCTGGTGGCCCACCGGTGTCCATCTTCTGCTATATGAAGGATTTTAGCCTGGAAAAAATCATGGGCAAGCTTACGGGACGAAACTCCGCCGCCACAAGGCGGAACCTTGGCGGGATCAATCTAGGGCTCCGGCGGAGCTGTTCTGCCGGGGACACTACCCTCCGGGAGGGGGAAATCTTCTCCAACGTCATCACCAACGATCCTCTCATCGGGAGGGGTTCAATCTCCATCAACATCTTCACCAGCACCATCTCCTCTCAAAACCCTAGTTCATCTCTTGTATCCAATCTTGTATCCAAACCACAAATTGGTACCTGTGGGTTGCTAGTAGTGTTGATTACTCCTTGTAGTTGATGCTAATTGGTTTACTTGGTGGAAGATCATATGTTTAGATCCTTAATGCATATTATTACTCCTCTGATTATGAACATGAATATGCTTTGTGAGTAGTTACGTTTGTTCTTGAGGACATGGGTTAAGTCTTGCTATTAGTAGTCATGTGAATTTGGTATTCGTTTGATATTTTGATGAGATGTATGTTGTCTTTTCCTCTAGTGGTGTTATGTGAACGTCGACTACATGAAACATCACCATTATTTGGGCCTAGAGGAAGGCATTGGGAAGTAATAAGTAGATGATGGGTTGCTAGAGTGACAGAAGCTTAAACCCTAGTTTATGCGTTGCTTCGTTAGGGGCTGATTTGGATCCATATGTTTAATGATGTGGTTAGGTTTACCTTAATACTTCTTTTGTAGTTGCGGATGCTTGTCCAAGTAAGGGCAGTACGTACCCAAGCACCGGTCCACCAACATATCAAATT
This sequence comes from Triticum aestivum, assembly GCF_018294505.1. Lineage (NCBI taxonomy): Eukaryota > Viridiplantae > Streptophyta > Magnoliopsida > Poales > Poaceae > Triticum > Triticum aestivum. Next base: position 581,447,276 of record NC_057798.1, read on the forward strand.
ATCAAAGTACTGAACGCAAATCATATGAACATGATGAAAACTAGCTTGACGATAATTCCCATGTGTCCTCGGGAGCTCCTTCCTCATTATAAGAAATTGTCTAGGCTTATCCTTTGCTACATAAAGGATTGGGCCACCTTGCTGCACTTTATTTATTTTATTTACTTATTACTAGTTACAATTTATCTTATCACAAAACTATCTATTACCTACAATTCCAGTGCTTGCAGAGAAAACCTTACTGAAAACCGCTTATCATTTCTTTCTGCTCCTCGTTGGGTTCGACACTCTTAATTATCAAAAGGACTACGATAGATCCCCTACACTTGTGGGTCATCAAGACTCTTTTCTGGCGCTGTTGCCGGGCAGTGTAGCGCTTTTGGTGAGTGGAACTTGGTAAGGAAACATTTATATAGCACGCTGAAATTTTCGGTTACTTGTCACTATGGAAACTAATCCTTTGAGGGTGTTGTTCGGGGTATCTTCACCCCGACCAGAAGAGCAAAGAGTTGCTCCTCAACCTACTGAACTTTTTGAAAATATTTACTTTGGGATTCCTTCGGGTATGATAGAGAAACTGTTAGCTAATCCATTTACAGGAGATGGAACATTGCATCCCGATTGACACCTTATCTTTGTGGATGAAGTTTGTGGATTATTTAAGCTTGCAAGTATTCCCGATGATGTTGTCAAAAGGAAGGTCTTCTCTTTATCTTTTAAGGGATATGAATTGACATGGTATAGGCTATGTGATGATACGAGATCTTGGAATTATAAATGATTGAAGTTGGAATTTCACCAGAAGTTCTATCCTATGCATCTTGTTCATCGTGATCATAATTACATATATAATTTTTGGCCTCGCGAAGGAGAAAGCATCTCTCTAGCTTGGGGAGGCTTAAGTCAATGTTATATTCATGCCCCAATCATGAGCTCTCCCGAGAAATGATTATTCAAAAATTTTATGCTCGGCTTTCTCTCAATGATCGCAACCTGCTCAATACTTCATGTGCTGGTTCTTATATGCTAAAGACAATTGATTTCAAATGGGACTTACTGGAAAGAATTAAACGCAACTCTGAAGATTGGGGTTCCGACGATGGTAAGGAGTCAGGTATGACACCTAAGTTCGATTGTGTTAAATCTTTTATGGATACCGATGCTTTTCGTGGATTTTGCGCTAAATATGGACTTGACTCTGAGATAGTAGCTTCTTTCTGTGAATCTTTTGCTACTCACATTGATCTCCCTAAAGAGAAGTGGTTTAAATATAATCCTCCTGTTGAAGTGAAAGTAGTTGCACCTATTACAGTTGAAGAAACAACTGTCACCTATAGTGATCCTATTGTTCCTATTAGGATAAAGGATCATGCTAAAACTTCAACTGTTGTTCGTAAGAGTAATACTAGGACTTATGCACCTCCTGAGCAAATCAAAGTTAAACCTAGTATTGCTACGGTTAAAGATCTCTTGGATGATGATTTATAAGGGCATGTTATTTATTTCTGGGGTGAGACTGCTAATATTGCTAGACCAGATACTAAGATACATAGACGTGTCATAGGCATGCCTGTTATTTCTGTTAAAATAGGAGATCATTGTTATCATGGCTTGTGTGATATGGGTGCTAGTGCTAGTGCAATACCTTATACTTTATATAAAGAAATTATGCATGACATTGCACCCATTGAATTGGAAGACATTGATGTTACTATTAAGCTTGCTAATAGGGATACCATTAAACCAGTTGGGATAGTTAGAGATGTTGAAGTCTTGTGTGGGAGGGTTAAATATCCTACTGATTTTCTTGTTCTTGGTTCCCCACAAGATGATTTTTGTCCCATTATTTTTGGTAGACCCTTCCTGAATACAGCTAGTGCTAAGATTGATTGTGGAAAGGATACTGTTACAATTGGCTTAGAGGGTATGTCTCATGAGTTTAATTTTGCTAAGTTTCATAGACAACCTCGTGATAGGGAAGCACCTAGTAAGGATGAGATTATTGGTCTTGCTTCCATTGCCATGCCTCCTACTGATCCGTTAAAACAGTACTTGCTTGACCATGAAAATTATATGTTTATGAAGGAAAGAAGGGACATAGATGAAGTGTTCCTTAAACAGGAACCTGTGTTGAAACATAACCTTTCCGTTGAAATTCTTGGGGATCCCCCTCCATCCAAGTGCGATCCCGTGTTTGAACTTAAACCATTACCTGATAATCTGAAGTATGCTTATCTTGATGAAAAGAAAATATATCCTGTTATTATTAGTGCTAACCTTTCATAGCAAGAAGAAGAAAGATTATTGAAAACTCTGAAGAAGCACCGTGCTGCTATTGGATATACTCTGGATGATCTTAAGGGCATTAGTCCCACTCTATGCCAACACAAAATAAATGTGGAGAAAGATGCCAAACTAGTTAGAGATCCTCAACGATGACTGAATCCCAAGATGAAAGAAGTGGTAAGAAAGGAGATACTAAAGCTCCTTGAGGCAGGTATAATTTATCCCGTTGTTGATAGTGATTGGGTAAGCCCTGTCCATTGTGTTCCTAAAAAGGGAGGTATTACTGTTGTTCCTAATGATAAAGAAGAACTGATCCCGCAAAGAAGTATTATAGGTTATAGGATGGTAATTGATTTCCATAAATTAAATAAAGCTACTAAGAAAGATCATTACCCTTTACCTTTTATAGATCAAATGCTACAAAGACTATCCAAACACACACATTTCTGCTTTCTAGATGGTTATTATGGCTTCTCTCAAATACCTGTGTCAGCGGGGGATCAATCTAAAACTACTTTTACTTGCCCTTTCGGTACTTTTGCCTATAGACATATGCCTTTTGGTTTATGTAATGCACCTGCTACCTTTCAAAGATGCATGATGGCTATATTCTCTGATTTTTGTGAAAAGATTTGTGAGGTATTCATGGATGACTTCTCTGTTTATGGATCCTCTTTTGATGATTGTTTGAGCAACCTTGATCAAGTTTTGCAGAGATGCGAAAACACTAGTCTCATCTTGAATTGGGAAAAGTGTCACTTTATGGTTAATGAAGGCATTGTCTTGGGGCATAAGATTTCCGAGAGAGGCATCGAAGTTGACAAAGCCAAAGTTGATGCTATTGAAAAGATGCCATGCCCCAAGGACATAAAAGGTATAAGAAGTTTCCTTGGTCATGCCGGTTTTTATAGGAGGTTCATTAAGGACTTTTCTAAGATCTCTAGGCCTCTGACTAATTTATTGCAAAAAGATATTCCTTTTGTCTTTGATGATGATTGTGTAGAAGCATTTGAAATACTTAAGAAAGCCGTGATCACTGTACCTATTGTTCAGCCACCTGATTGGAATTTACCTTTTGAAATTATGTGTGATGCTAGTGATTATGATGTAGGTGCTGTTCTAGGGCAAAGAGTTGATAAGAAATTGAATGATATCCAGTATGCTAGTAACACTCTTGATACTTCCTAGAGAAATCATGCTACTACTAAAAAGAATTCTTAGCAGTTGTGTTTGCATCTGATAAGTTTAGACCTTATATTGTTGATTCCAAAGTTACTATTCACACTGATCATGCTGCTATTAAATACCTTTTGGAAAAGAAAGATGCTAAGCCTAGACTCATTAGATGGGTTCTCCTGCTCCAAGAATTTGATTCGCATATAATCGATAGAAAGGGAGCTGAGAACCCCGTTGCTGACAACTTATCTAGGTTAGAGAATGTTCTTGATGACCCACTGCCTATTGATGATAGCTTTCCTGATGAACAATTAGCGGTCATTAATGCTTCTCGTACTGCTCCCTGGTATGCTGATTATGCTAATTACATTGTTGCTAAATTTATACCTCCTAGTTTCACATACCAGCAACAGAAAAAGTTCTTTTATGATTTATGACATTACTTTTGGGATGACCCACACCTTTATAAAGAAGGAGTAGATAGTGTTATTAGACGTTGTGTGCCTGAGCATGAACAGGAACAGATCCTACGCAAGTGTCACTCTGAATCCTATGGAGGACACCACGCTGGAGATAGAACTGCACACAAGGTACTACAATCTGGTTTTTATTGGCCTACTCTCTTCAAAGATGCTCGTAAGTTTGTCTTATCTTGTGATGAATGTCAAATAATAGGTAATATTAGTAGACGTCAAGAAATGCCTATGAATTATTCTCTTGTTATTGAATCGTTTGATGTTTGGGGCTTTGATTATATGGGACCTTTTCCTGCCTCTAATGGTTATACACATATTTTAGTTGCTATTGATTACATTGCTAAGTGGGTAGAAGCTATTCCAACTAGTAGTGCTGATCATAACACCTCTATCAAAATGCTTAAAGAAGTTATTTTTCCGAGGTTTGGAGTCCCTAGATATCTTATGACTGATGGTGGTTCACATTTTATTCATGGTGCTTTTCGTAAGATGCTTGCTAAGTATGATGTTAATCATAGAATCGCATCTCCTTATCATCCACAGTCTAGTGGTCAAGTAGAGTTGAGCAACAGAGAGCTCAAATTAATTTTGCAAAAGACTGTCAATAGATCTACAAAGAATTGGTCCAAAAAACTTGATGATGCATTATGGGCCTATAGAACTGCATACAAAAATCCTATGGGTATGTCTCCTTATAAGATGGTTTATGGAAAAGCATCTCATTTACCTCTCGAACTTGAACATAAAGCATATTGGGCTATTAAAGAGCTCAACTATGACTTCAAACTTGCCGGTGAGAAGAGGTTGTTTGATATTAGCTCACTTGATGAATGGAGAACCCAAGCCTATGAGAATTCCAAGCTATTCAAAGAAAAAGTCAAACATTGGCATGACAAAAGGATACAAAAGTGTGAGTTTAACGTAGGAGATTATGTGTTATTATTCAACTCTCATTTAAGATTTTTTGCAGGAAAACTTCTCTTTAAATGGTAAGGTCCTTACGTTATCGAGGAGGTCTATTGTTCTGGTGCCATAAAAATCAACAACTTCGAAGGCACAAGTCCGAGAGTGGTGAACGGTGAAAGAATTAAACATTATATTTCAGGTAATCCTATTAATGTTGAAACTGATATTATTGAAACCGTAACCCCGGAGGAATACATAAGGGACACTTTCCAGAACGTTGCAGACTCCGAAAAGGAATAGGTATGTGGTACGGTAAGTAAACTGACTCCAAAACAACTCCAATGGCAATTTTAGGAAGAAAGAAGTAGTCCGAAAGGGACACGAGGCCCCCACGAGAGTGGAGGGCGCGCCCCCTGTCTCGTGGACACCCCGTGTGCCTCCCAGACTCCGTTTTCTTGCATGTTACGTATTTTGGTCAGTAAAAATTCATTATATATACTCCCAAAGGTTTTGACCACCGTATCACGCAAATATCCTCTGTTTTCGTTTCGAGCTGTTCCTGTTGCAGATCTAGAGCACTATGACATCACCCTCCTCCAACAACGAAGACAAGGATGCTTGGCTATTGAAGATAGAGCTGAAAAGAGAAGAACCAGAGGAGATCAACAAGGATGAAGGGATCAAGAAGGCCATGGAGGTCCAAGCTCCAGCAGTGAAAGAAGAAGACATCCTTCAACATTTACCTAACCTCTTTACTCCAACAAAGATTGAAGCTTTCAAGATGATTGAGTTAGCTCGCATATAGAACAAGTATCTCACGCAGGAGAATATTTTGTTGAAGGATCATATCGCCGGACTCAAGGGCATTATCCGCAAGTTGTAGGAGCTTTTACAGTCGATGTGCGATTATCCATCTTCATCTTCACCACCTCCATCACCTTCGAGGACATAATCACATGGGTATGGGCACTCCCCTTGGCAACTGCCAAGCTTGGGGGAGGTGCCCCAGTATTGTATCACCATCACACTCCTATCTTACCATTTTATTTAGGTCGATCCTTTTAGTAGTATCTTGATCTAGTAGATTGAAGTTTTGATATCAAGTAGTTTTGAGTCTTGCTTTGTGATCTCTTTATGTAATCGAGTCCGTGAGCTATCTATAATAAAGATTAGTGTTGAGTCAAGGGCTTTGCTATGTTGCTATGATCCTATGAAAGTAGAAAGAATAAAAGAGTTCATATTGATATTAAGGTTAGTGATGACTTCACACATAGAAAGTATGAGGCATAAAAGTTGTTGAGAGTTGATAAATGTACTTTTTGGTCATCGTTGCAATTAATAGGAAGTGATAAGGGAAGAGAGGTTCACATATAAATATATTATGTTGAACATCTTTTATGATTGGGAGCACTCATTAAGTATGACATGCTAAAAGAGTTGACGTTGGACAAGGAAGACAACGTAATGGTTTATGTTTTCTCACATTTCAGTTAAAGTATATTGTCATTGACCTTACAAACATGTTGATCTTGCCTTTCCCCCTCATGCTAGCAAAATTCCTTGCACCAAGTAGAGATACTACTTGTGCTTCCAAATATCCTTAAACCCAGTTTTGTCATGAGAGTCCACCATACCTACCTATGGATTGAGTAAGATCCTTCAAGTAAGTTGTCATGTTGCAGGCAATAAAAATTGCTATCTAAATATGTATGACTTATTAGTGCAGAGAAAATTAGCTTTGTACGATCTTGTTGTGGAAGCAATAAAAGCGACGGACTGCATAATAAAGGTCCACATACAAAAGGTAATATAAAGTGACGTTCTTTTGCATTAAGATTTTGTGCATCCAACCCTAAACACACATGACAACCTCTGCTTCCCTCTACGAAGGGCCTATCTTTTACTTTATGTTTTTACTTTATGCTTGAGTCGAGGTGATCCTCACCTTTCCCTTTTTCATTTTATCCTTTGGCAAGCCCCTCGTGTTTGAAAGATCATGATGTATATATCCAACTGGATGTAAGTTAACATGGATTATTATTGTTGACATCACCTAAAGGTGAATACATTGGGATGCAACACAATAAGCCCCTATCTTTCTCAATGTCTGGCGGAAACTCCATAACCACAAGTATTGCATGAGTGTTAGCAATTGTAGAAGACTACAAGATAGTTGAGTATGTGGATTTGCTAAAAAGCTCTATTGTTGACTCTTTCTGATGTTATGATAAATTGAAATTTCTTCAATGACTGAGATTATAGTTTGTTAGTTCTCAATGAAGTTTTTGAACCATACTTGACATTGTGAATTGATTGTATTTAACTATAAGAAATCATATGATAAAATCTATATATGTTGCTGTTATAAGAATGATCATGATGCCCTCATGTCCGTATTTTATTTTTATCAACACCTCTATCTCTAAACACGTGGACATATTTTTTGATATCGGCTTCCGCTTAAGGACAAGCAAGGTCTAAGCTTGGGGGAGTTGATATGTCCATTTTGCATCATGCTTTTATATCAATATTTATTGCATTATGGGTTGTTATTACATATTATATCTCAATAATTATGGCTATTCTCTCTTATTTTACAAGGTTTACCATGAAGAGGGGGAATGCCGGCAGCTGGAATTCTAGCTAGAAAAGGAGCAAACATTGGAAACCTATTCTGCACTGCTCCAAAAATCTTGAAACTCCATGAAACCTATTTTTGGAATTAATAAGAATTATTGAGAGGAAGAAAAACATCAGGGGTCCCACACCCTGGCCAGGAGGGTGGGGGCGCGCCCACCCCTACTGGGCACGCCCCTGTCTCCTGGGCCCCCCGGTGGGCCCTCGGTGTCCATCTTCTGCTATATGAAGGCTTTTACCCTGGAAAACATCGTGGGCAAGCTTACGGGATGAAACTCCGCCTCCACGAGGCGGAACCTTGGCGAAATCAATCTAGGGCTCCGGCGGAGCTGTTCTGCTGGGGACACTTCCCTCTGGGAGGGGGAAATCTTCACCAACGTCATCACCAACGATCCTCTAATCGGGAGGGGGTCAATCTCCATCAACATCTATACCAGCACCATCTCCTCTCAAAACCCTAGTTCATCTCTTGTATCCAAACCACAAATTGGTACATGTGGGTTGCTAGTAGTGTTGATTACTCCTTGTAGTTGATGCTAATTGGTTTACTTGGTGGAAGATCATATGTTCAGATCCTTAATGCATATCATTACGCCTCTGATTATGAACATGAATATGCTTTGTGGGTAGGTACATTTGTTCCTGAGGACATGGGTTAAGTCTTGCTAGTAGTAGTCGTGTGAATTTGGTATTCGTTCGATATTTTGATGAGATGTATGTTTCCTTTTCCTCTAGTGGTGTTATGTGAACGTCGAATACATGACACTGCACCATAATTTGGGCCTAGAGGAAGGCATTGGGAAGTAATAAGTAGATGATGGGTTGCTAGAATGACAGAAGCTTAAAACCTAGTTTATTCGTTGCTTTGTTAGGAGCTGATTTGGATCAATATGTTTAATGTTGTGGTTAGGTTTACCTTAATACTTCTTTTGTAGTTTCGGATGCTTGCAATAGGGGTTAATCATAAGTGGGATGCTTGTCCAAGTAAGGGCAGTACCCAAGCACCGGTCCACCCACATATCAAATTATCAAAGTATCGAACACGAATCATATGAACGTGATGAAAACTAGCTTGATGATAATTCCCATGTGTCCTCGGGAGCTCCTTCCTCATTATAAGAAATTGTCCAGGCTTATCCTTTGCTACATAAAGGATTGGGCCACCTTGCTGCACTTTATTTATTTTATTTACTTATTACTAGTTACAATTTATCTTATCACAAAACTATCTATTACCTACAATTCCAGTGCTTGCAGAGAAAACCTTACTGAAAACCGCTGATCATTTCTTTCTGCTCCTCGTTGGGTTCGACACTCTTAATTATCGAAAGGACTACGATAGATCCCCTACACTTGTGGGTCATCAAGACTCTTTTCTGGCGCTGTTGCCGGGCAGTGTAGCGCTTTTGGTGAGTGGAACTTGGTAAGGAAACATTTATATAGCATGCTGAAATTTTCGGTTACTTGTCACTATGGAAACTAATCCTTTGAGGGTGTTGTTCGGGGTATCTTCACCCCGACCAGAAGAGCAAAGAGTTGCTCCTCAACCTACTGAACTTTTTGAAAATATTTACTTTGGGATTCCTTCGGGTATGATAGAGAAACTGTTAGCTAATCCATTTACAGGAGATGGAACATTGCATCCCGATTGACACCTTATCTTTGTGGATGAAGTTTGTGGATTATTTAAGCTTGCAAGTATTCCCGATGATGTTGTCAAAAGGAAGGTCTTCTCTTTATCTTTTAAGGGAGATGCATTGACATGGTATAGGCTATGTGATGATACGAGATCTTGGAATTATAAATGATTGAAGTTGGAATTTCACCAGAAATTCTATCATATGCATCTTGTTCATCGTGATCATAATTACATATATAATTTTTGGCCTCGCGAAGGAGAAAGCATCTCTCTAGCTTGGGGAGGCTTAAGTCAATGTTATATTCATGCCCCAATCATGAGCTCTCCTGGGAAATGATTATTCAAAAAATTTATGCTCGGCTTTCTCTCAACGATCGCAACCTGCTCAATACTTCCTGTGTTGGTTCTTATATGCTGAAGACAATTGATTTCAAATGGGACGTATTGGAAAGAATTAAACGCAACTCTGAAGATTGGGGTTCCGAGGATGGCAAGGAGTCAGGTATGACACCTAAGTTCGATTGTGTTAAATCTTTTATGGATACCGATGCTTTTCGTGGATTTAGCGCTAAATATGGACTTGACTCTGAGATAGTAGCTTCTTTCTGTGAATCTTTTGCTACATGAAGGATTGGGCCACCTTGCTGCACTTTATTTACTTTATTTACTTATTACTAGTTACAATTTATCTTACCACAAAACTATCTTTACCTACAATTTCAGTGCTTGCAGAGAAAACCTTACTGAAAACCGCTTATCATTTCCTTCTGCTCCTCGTTGGGTTCAACACTCTTACTTATCGAAAGGACTACGATAGATCCCCTACACTTGTGGGTCATCAATCCTGAGGGCAGGCATTGTTAATGTTGGTGAAGTCAACACACATGCGCTCCTTTCCTCCCTTTTTCGACACAACAATAGGGTTGGCAAGCCATTCAGGATAGCGAACTTCACGAATGACTCCTGCAGCCTCCAACTTGCAGGTTTCTTGGACGATGAAGGCCTGCTTCTCGGTGGACTGTCGCCTTGCCTTCTGCTTCACGGGACACACGTTGGGGCACACATTCAGATGATGCTCAATCACCTCTCCTGGAACCCCCGCTAGCTGATCAGGTTCCCACGCAAACACCTCCTTGTTTACGCACAGAAATTTCACCACAGCCTCTTCGTGTTCAGGGTTGAGATTGACGCCTATGGTGAAGGTGGCGCCAGAGGATCCATCTTCATCGACTGGCACTTGCTTGGTCTCTGCCTTGTCTTGGGTGAACAACTACTTCTTCTTGGCCGGCGCAGCCCCCTTGGGCTCGAGGGTGTCGGCGCTGGCGGGCTGCGCCACTGCGGCCGTCTTGAAAGTGAGCTTGAGCGCCTGCAGAGCATCCTTCGTGTCTCCAGACATGGTAAGGATGCCGCTGCTCCTGGGCATCTTCATGAGGTTGTAGGCCGGGTGGGTCGCCGCCATGAACAGGGCCAAGGAAGGGTAGCCGAGGATGGTGTTGCATGGGAGGCTGATGGGGGCGATGTCGAAGTCGACTTGCTCCGTGCGGAAGTTGTCGTGGGTGCCGAAGGTCACCGGGAGGCGGATCTGCCCCAGGGAGTCGGTGGGGCTACCTCTGATGCCTAGGAAGGGCTTGCTGGGTTGGAGTCACTCTGGCGGCACGTGGAGGAAGCTGAAGGCCTCCACCGAGAGCATGTTGAGGCCGACCCCGCCATTGATGAGGGTCCTGGTGACGGCCACCTGGCAGATGGTGGAGGTGCATAGCATCGGGAGCGAGCCCGAACAGGCGGTGTTGGAGGGGTGATCATCCGAGCTGAAGGTCAAATCGGCCTTGGGTGCCACCCAGCCCGGGGGGCTTCACGGCACTTGAGGATGGCACCAATCTGGCGTACGAACGGCTTGACGTGGCGGCTCGAAGGTTGCGCCTGCGAGCCGCCCAGAAGAGCTGCGACGACCGGGGGCGCCGGCGCAGCATAATGGGCGAGGAAGAGGCTGCGCAACTCCTCCCAGGAGGCCACAAAAGCCGCTGGCAGGTGGAGCACCCACACGCGCGGGACGCTAGTGAGGGCCATGGGCAGCCATTTAGCCATGACCCTGTTGTCGCCCCCAGCCTTGAGGACGGCCTCCTCATACGCCAGCAGGAAAGCCAGCGGATCGGCTGCGCCATCATAGCGTAGCGGCATGTCTGGCTTTAACTTGTTCGGCCACCGCACCTATCACAAGGCGGGGGCCAGGGCTCAGAGCCCCCTGGTCCCCGCGCCAGCGTCGATAGTCGGAGCCGGTGGTGCGTTGCCCGCCATGAGGGCAGAGCACGGTGCTGATGGAGAGCGAGTCAACGGAAGGGAGAGCTTTGACGCACCCCTACCTCGCGCGCCAAATATCGGATGTGGGGTTCCGGCAGACCCTTGAGGTTCAAACTCTGGTGTGCGCACGAAGATCTTCCCCTACCAATCCATGTCCGAATGCCTCGCGAGAATCTAAGCTAAACGATGAACAACACGAGGGACACAAGATTTATACTGGTTCGGGCCACCATTGTGGTGTAATACCCTACTCCATTGTGTGGTGTGGTGGATTGCCTCAGGGGCTGATGATGAACAGTACAAGGGGAAGAACAGCCTCGCGAGAGGTGTTCTTGAGCTGGTGTGGTGTTCTCTATAGGAAAGGATTCGATCCCTGTCTGCTTGGTGAGAACTCGATGCCTTCCTACTGTGGTGTCTATCTCTATTTATAGAGGCCCTGGCCCTCTTCCCAAATATTGAGCGGGAAGGGTGCCAACAATGATCATTTTGAAGGGGAACATCTAGTACAAGCTATCCTGACTAAAGTTGGTCTTCAGCTGCCAAAGGCACTGGCGATGACGCCGTCTTGGGCTCCACGGTGACCTCCATCCTGCCGCTCTGCTGGTCTTGGTCTCATTGCACCGAAATGCTAACCTTTTCCTGATGCCTCGGTACTCGACGCCCATGCTTGCCCCCTTTGCACCAAAGAGGAAACAAGGACACTACACAGGCCGGCGCCCGCCTGGCCTCGATCGTCACGGCTTGCATCACGAGCACCTCGCGAGGTACCCTTGCCTTGATGTCGCCGCCTCCTCGCGAGCCTTCCTAGCGAGGCCACTCCTGAGGAAGCCTTGCATCGTCCGCCCCGTGAGGCTTGGCCCCTCACGAGGGTCTTTTCAGGACCCCGACTCAATGCCACACTGATCTAGCATGTAACACCTCATATCACTTTGTGGCCTCACGCACGGTATCCCCACGGGTGTCGCCTTACCAGGCCCGGGACCGTTTGCGCCTTTTGGCACACGTATGTGATAGTGTCGCTAGCATCCATATGACAAGGAGCCCAGGCTGACATGACTAGTCGTGAACCCAAAGTGGCACTAACTTACAGGGACAGGCATACATGACACAGAAACGAACGTGTCGGTCATTAGCGAGTGAATTTGGGCTGTAGCAACTGGGCTAGCAGGACTCTAGAGAATCCGGGCTGTAGCAGGCTAACAGGACTCCGGTAGACACCGCGTGACATTTCCCCGAAGGGACAGACACAAGAACGAAGAAGGACACATGCCGGCCAGCCTAAGTGTTCCAGAGCAGTAGCAAGCTACCATGGCTCACTGGAAGCACTAGGAGACATTTCCCGGTAAGAGGGGCTACCAAGGATAAACAACTAGGTTGTCAGATCCCACACATACCAAGCATTTCAATAACATACACACAATATGCTCGATATGTGCAAATACAACATGACATCACAACATGACTCTACGACTCAAGTATTTTATTCAATAGGCTCTGAGGAGCGAGATATTACAAACATGGGTCTCATGATCCAACATTCAGAGCATACAAGTCAAAGCACACGCGGAAGCTTAACATGTCTGAGTACAGACAACAATAAATGAAAAAGGCTGAGAATCCTGACTATCTACCAGATCCTGCCGAGGGTGCAAGATCGTAGCTGAGGTAACAAGCTAAAGGTCGAAGTCCACGCGGAACTACTAATGAGACTAAAGTCTCTCTGCAAAAACATAAAATAGGCAAACGTGATACAAATGTACCCAGCAAGACTTACATCAGAACTATCAACATATGCATCATTTCAACAAAGGGATGGTGGGGTTTAACTGCAGCAAACCAGCTTTGAATCGGTGGCTAACCTGAACTACAACTGCAAGTAACTCTTTTGAGGTGGCGCACATGAGTCCACATATTCAAAATATCAATACACCACTATGGATCCACTCCCATCTCCCTACGAGAATGCCATCCATAGCACTCACGCTTATCTTGCGTATTTTAGAGTATCCTCTTTCACTTGTCTATGAACTGTACAGGCAACCCAGAAGTCCTTTACCGCGGACACGACTATTCGAATAGATCATATTAACCCTGCAGGGGTGTACTTCTTCACACACGCTCTCACCACTTATCGCCGTTTACATGACATGTACTCGGCAACCTTCAAGCGGAAGCGCAGCGAGGGTGTCACCATGACCTGACTAACCACACAAGTCTCTCGTCCAGGTTTATCGCCTATTCGGGTTCCATCCGCAAGGAGATCCGGCCGGGGTGTCGCTCACGACCCCAAACGATGTGTGCAGGGTTCCCAAGCCCACCTCGACGGGTGGATGTATGCTTGGCACACCGTGCCATGGTGCCTAGTCTATCCCAAGCCCACCTGTACCGGGTGCCACTTGGTAGACTACTAGCACTACCTACAAACACCAGAAACTAGTTGCAACTCCTGGACAGAGATCGAGTTGATTAATAGGTCGAGAGAGCTTAGAGTGCCCGGAGCCCAATGTGTGGTAGTAACTGTTCATGGATCACAAACACACAACTCAGTTCCTGAGGACTGTTTCAATGAGACAACGCACCATGTACTCCTACATGGCCTCTCACCGCTACCTTTACCAAATCGTGTTCACACACTTAGCTCTCAACAGTAGGACATGTTCACAACTTTCCAATTCATCCCCCGATGGATCATACCTGACACAACTCTAAGCAATAGAAGGCATGACAAACAAGCATGGATGAGTAGGCACATCAGGGCTCAAACAACTCCTACTCATGCTAGTGGGTTTCTTCTATTTACTGTGGCAATGACAGGTCATGCAGAGGAAAGGGGTTCAACTACCGCAGCAGAAAATAGTTGAAACGTTGTTGTCCTAATGCAGTAAAAGAGAGCAGGAGCGAGAGAGTGGGATTGTATCGGAATGAACAAGGGGGTTTTGCTTGCCTGGCACTTCTGGAGATAGTATAGTTCTTCATTGGTGTCATTGATCACATCGTCGAAACGCGTCTATCGAGAGGGGGCAATTACCGGCAACTGAGAAAGAAACATAATCAATGCAATGCACAATATGATGCATGCTCATGACATGGCAATATGAGTGTGTTGGCCTAGTGCAACTACAACCAGATGGGTTTGGGTCATTTTGAACCAAAGGTTAAATCCCAAACTCAAATTATGAATTTAAATAGTGCCTTCTCATGTTTTGATATAAACTGTAGGTTTAAGTTGCTTTATCATGGATGAAACCAGTGCATATGGATAGATTGGATTTTTCTGATCATTTTTCATATATAACTTGTTTCATTTGGAGCTACGGTTGAATTTCTATGAATTTTTGAAGTTTTGGATATTTTCTGAAATTTGTAGATCATTTCTGATTTATTTAAAATTCTAGAAAATAGCTACTGCGTTAGCCTGACGTCATCATGACGTTAGCAGGTCAATGGGCACGGTCCAGCTCAAACCTGACCAGTGGGGTCCACACGACAGTGTCTCAGGCTGGTTTGTGTAGATGACAGGTGGGACCGGTCAACACTGACTTGACCAAGTCAAAGCTGACATGTGGGGTCCACCCAGATTAGTACTAATCTAAATAGGACATTAGGCTAACCTAAACGGGCATGGGGGCCCACATGGCAGTGGCTCTAGGAGTGTTAGAAGGGTCATTAGCACTAATTAAACTAGTGCTACGTCAGCGGTTGACGCCAGCATCCACAACAACGGCGGGGACTCGCCGGAGTTGCTCGGGACGGCGTTAATGAGCACCGTTTCACGCGTGATTTGCGGCTATGGTGAGCTGGCAGTGCGGCGCATCTAAAGGAGGCAGCGGGAGGTGCCGGGGTGCAGTGTAGCGGCGGTGGAGACGGGCTGAGTGGCGGCCAGAGTTCGGCCGAGTGCGGGGACGTGGCTGCAGCACTTGAGAGAGCGAGTTGGGGTGCGGGTTGGATTCCTGACATGGTCTGGAGCATGTCCACGTGCCTAGGAGCGACGAACACGGCCTCTGGCCACAACGGCGAGGAGCTTAGGTGGCGGCGCAAATCGGTCGACAAGGGGGTGACGGCTACAGCGTGTGAGAGCGAGAACGGAGAGGGGGAGAAGGGGCAGGAGCTCACGGCGGTTGCGATGGTGGCCTCAGGGGGCTCGGGGAGGGGCTGGTGACGGCAGGAGGTCGCCGGCAATCTCAGCGCCCCGAGGTTGAAGAAGGCAGCAGTGTGGGTGTTCGGGGGCGTCCAGCGGCGCGTGTGTCCTCGAGGAGGTGTAGACGATGGAGGTGGAGCTCCTGGACAGTTGGGGAGGCTAGGCGGTGGCTGTGGCCATGGCGAACGGTGTCGGTGGCGATGGTGGCATTCGGCCATGGCTGCGGGCAAGCGAGGGGGAGGGAAGAGCTAGGAAAGAGGGGGGAAGGACAGAGGGGGGTCAAGGGGGTCTGCGTGGCGTCGTCCAGGGTGTCGGTGAGAGATGCAGGCAGGCAGGAGGTGGCCAGGGTGGCGTCGGCGCTCGCCACCGAGCTGCTTCGGGGCGAGGGGGAGGAAGACGACAGAGAGGAGGAGGTGGGCTGGGCCGGCCAGCTCAGATGGGCCGCTAGGTGGGCTAGAATGCCAGGTAAGTTACAGGTGAGTTTCTGTTCTTTTATTGTTTTCTGTTTTCTATTTTTTATTTAATCTTTTGCCACTGTTTTGAATTTAAAACAATTCAATTCAAACAATGCCAAAAACTCCTCTCTATATTTTTATTTTGCTAGATGGACTTTTCCAAAAGCTCATAAAATATTTCAGGGGTATTTGAAATTATATTATAATTATATGAAAATAATTCAAATTCAAATAGCTAATGATTTAAATTTAAAGTCCCAAAATTAAGTCCTTAAAAATGTTCAATATTTTGGTTGGGACCAGAACCCTTGCCAAAAATATCAAACATTTAGGAAGAGCATTTTGGAAAAATGAATGAGATTTTAGGGTTTTTGCCCTTCTTTTATTTAAGTTTTCGAGGCTTCCAAAATTCCTCGGTTCAACTTTCAGAAATTTAACATGATGCATGAATGCTTTAAAGCAACTAGTTACAAGCAATGCTAGGGCTGTGACAGGTCTTGAGTTTGCGTTGACGAAGATGGGCCATACTGGGCCACCACTTGAGCCACGCTGCAGGCCGCAGGCAGGCAAGTCTAGGGAGCCCCGTTCCCAAAACGCCGACAAGGCGTGAGACTTATCTTGGTAGTCTGGAGTCGTTTCCTTGCGTTGCGCCAGACTTTTCTATCGGCGGCCATGGCCCAACTGGGCTAGGCCCGTGCGAGCCTCCGCTTTCTGCCACACACTCTCCTTCATGCTCTACGTCCTCAGGTCCCGGCCCTCGAGCAAGCTCAGCCGCCGCTGGTATGCCAGGTCGCGATGCCGTGGTCAAGGCCAGGGGGTGAGGGTTGGAGAGCCAATAAGAGCTCCTAAGTCACGATGCTCAGGAGCCCCCCTTTTAACATGCAAGCAAGTCGTATCAGAAAGAGAGGGAGCTCGTGGTGCCGCCTGCTGTAGTCCTTAGGAGGTTTCCGCAAATCAACACGAGAAAAGGCAGGGGCCTCCATTATGATTGCCGACTGTCCATTGGTCGCTCCGAGAGGAGGTGAGGGCACTGAGGGCCTGGTGAGGTGACGCGCGCGGGGGTGCCGCAGGTCAGAGCTTGGCCGCTCAGATTTGTCGGCGTTGCAGGGACGGACCCATGTGCAAGCATTGTGCCAGCGCGAGCGGCTCCCGTGGTAGGTGGCAATCGAGCAGGTGGTAGGTGATGATCACAGGCAGGTTAGGCACAAAAGGCAAATCAGCTTAGGAAAATGCAGGGAGGATACATCCCACTGGGTCAGACCCGAGCGGCTTGGGGATGATGCAGCCCTAAGGGCACCCCCAGCAAGGTAACCTAAAAACATAAGAAAAATGGACACATGCCACTGGGACGGACCGACGCAGCCTGGGAATGATGCAGCCCTGAGGGTTCTCCCAGCTGAAATGAACTTGGAAGATGTCACCTGGTTCCGTTGTAGATGGGGGGTTGGAGTAGATGAAGATGTACCGGGGCCCTGAGCCTCAGGAGGCTCTGGGGGTCCAAGTGGTTCCTTGAGGACCGTCTCCATCTCCGTTAGGGCTGTGTGGTGCCTGGCCTCCTGAGCCGCCAGAATGCTCCACAGGTGCCGCTGGTAGGTGGCAGCTACATTCGGCAGGCCGAAAGGCATGCGAACGTAGCTGCGCAGCGGACCCCCAACCATCATCCTCCTAAACATACAATTACATCCATCACTAGTAAATACGGAAGCCAATTGAAAATTTAGATATGCACACATGACACATTGATCATAGGGCTAATATACTCCCAATATACTATGATCATTATTTTGCATTTTCCATTGTCATGCACACAAATTGAACAACAGAGCTAATATAACTACATATTGTGGAAAAATTTATATACTAATGAATCAAGGGTTACTTTTGGTTATGACATTCGAATTTATATTGTGATTCATATGGTAGGATTGTGATTCTAAACATAAATAACTTCTTAATCAATGGATTCCATTTGGGCATATGACATTCAAAACCCCAATCTGAGTAGCATTAAAAAAACCAATCTGTTTGAGCACTAAAAACAAATCTAATAAGCATGCGTCTGTTCACAACATCTAGCATTTTTGCAATGAATTTATCCAACAAACCCTAGTCCAAAAACCCCCATCCCCCCAACCCATACAAAAAACCCCGGCCCATCCGTCAAACCAACTACTCTAACCATCTGAACTACCGTATGAATCACAATCTAACCAATGCAACTAGGGAGCAACTAACTCTACAAGCTAAGCAAGTGAAATACCTGCTGCTCCACGGCAGGCGGCACATCGGGGGTATCGGGATGGACTGCGCTGCTCGACGCCATTACCTTCTGCAGCAATGAGGTGGATCCCGCCACATCCGCAGCGGTTGCGAGTTTGCCCGCACCGCCGTGGACACCGTCGACATCCGCGGTCACTGCACCCTGACCCTGCAGCTCAACCACATCTTCGGCCGCTGCGCCGGTGTCGCCACGAGCGTTGGCCAGCTGACGGATGGAGGCAATGAAGGTGAGGAAGAGGATGCGGTTGGGGAGAGCAAGACGGTGCGGTGGAGGCAGTGGAGGAGAGCGAACGACACCGGTGGGGGAGAGGAAGACGATGCGGCAGGGAGGGCATTTGGGGGAAAATGGTACGGGTGATGGAGGGGGTTGCCCCTCTATATGATGGGATGTTTCGGGCATGTCCATGGACACGTGCTACCCCACAACTGCGCACGCACGACCGCGGTCTTGCATGCGCCCACGTATACGCGGCCCCACTCGTCAGGGTTAACGGTCAAAGGCATTGACCTGACAGCAACGTCCGTTATAACCTGTTCTGAGGGCTTCGGGCAAGGGAGTGGGTGAGGGAGTCCTGGCTTAGGGGGTCCTCGGACAGCCGGACTATATTCTTTGGCCGGACTGTTGGACTATGAAGATACAAGATTGAAGACTTCGCCCTGTGTCCGGGTGGGACTCTCCTTTGCGTGGAAGGCAAGCTTGGCGATTCGGATATGTAGATTTCCTTCTCTGTAACCGACTCTGTGTAACCCTAACCACCTCTGGTGTCTATATAAACCGGAGGGTTTAGTCTGTAGGACAACAACAATTATAACCATAGGCTAGCTTCTAGGGATTAGCCTCTACGATCTCGTGGTAGATCAACTCTTGTAATACTCATATCATCAAGATCAAACAAGCAGGAAGTAGGGTATTACCTCCATCGAGATGGCCCGAACCTGGGTAAACATTGTGTTCCCCGCTTCCTATTACCATTAGCCTTAGACGCACAGTTCGGGACCCCCTACCCGAGATCCGCCGGTTTTGACACCGACATTGGTACTTTCATTGAGAGTTCCAATGTGCCGTCACGGTAAGGCTTTATGGCTCGCCTTGTTGTCAAGTACAACATGACTTCCGGGGGAGCCTTGGCTCTAGGCCAACTCCGATTAGGCGGCTTCGTTATAACCGCCCGTTTGGCCACCGCGCCGACAATGACTTCTTGGGTCATCGAAAACAGCCTCCACGTCAGCTCGGAATATACCGAGCAGATGGATCCAATGGAGCTCTCGTCCTTGAATGAGCTCTTGGATCGCATCGCCGCCTTGGGAGTCGCTATGGACTATGATCAGATTGGGATTAAAGCCGATAAAAGGGAGATTTACTCTTCGCCGGTCACCCACCAGATAGCGGTGGTGGAAGAGCAATGCAGCGATTCTTCCTCTATTTTTAGGACGAACTATGTCCGGATTCCCAAACTCTCTGAGCCGGATACCTGCCCACTGGAGGACATGGCCCAAGGTCCGAACCTAGAATCGGACAACGGGCCAGAAAATTGGGCAACATCCCGGAGCCTGAACTGCCAAGATCGGAAGCTCCTCTGCCCCTGGGTCTCAGATCCAGTCAGGGTGTGGACTTAAATCTACCCACCCACCCAGATGCAAGTGATCTTTCCCACATTAGACAAGAACCCCAAGAGACAGTACATCACTTCTGGGCCAGATTCCTCCTTGTAATGAGCAAGGTCAAGGACTGTCGCGAGGAAGACGCAATCTCATTCTTTTGTAAAAATTGCACAGACAAGGGAATCCTCGATGCCATAAGTCACCATGACATGGCACACTTCGCTGACTTGGCGGCCATAGTACAGAAGTACTGTGCAATGGAAAGCGCCTGGAAAACCCAAGAAAACTTTTGGGACCCTCCGGCCCTCACTAAACCCCCCGTCCGAACTAAAAGGGTGCACTCTCACAAGTCACCCGATCCGATTACAAAGAAACCAAAGCCCACTATAGGGCGCGGAACCGTATTGGAGGGATGGCTCAATGGGCCATGCAAAATTCACACCACATCAGATACCATACCAACACACAGCCTTAGAGCATGTTGCATACTTCGGTAGGTGGCCAAGCACGGCGAGGATCTCCTCGACAACAATACCATAGAGCATCATCCCGCAAAAAATAACAAAACAATTTTTACAGTCTTCGAGACTTTCGCCTCAAATAACAGGCGCAAGAGAGCACTCCGCAATCTCGCTGAAGTCTACCACATTGCAGTAGTAAATCGATGGAACGACATGGCCATAACATTCAATGCTAGTGACCAACCTCAATTCCAAATAGTCTGAGCACCAGCCGCTTTGGTCGTTAGTCCAATTGTGGATGGCTTCTGGCTCACTAAAGTGCTCATGGACGGTGGCAGCGGATTAAACCTCATCTACGAGGAAACTCTCAACCAAATGGAAATAGACAAGAGCCACATTGAGCAAAGCAGCACGACCTTCAGGGGAATTATCCCTAGTCGAGAGGCACGATTTGCGGGAAAAATCACACTCGATGTGGTATTCGGCACGCCAGAAAATTACAAGTCTGAAGAGATAACATTCCAAGTGGCCCCGTTCAATAGTGGATACCACGCCCTTTTAGGGCGGGACACATTCGCGAGCTTCCAAGCTATACCCCATTATGGGTACATGAAGCTCAAGATGCCCGGGCCCAACGGAATCATCACTCTAGCCAGTGATCCGGACATAGCACCCGCGCTGAAAATAAAACCGCCGCCCTGGCCCTGGAGGCACTATCCGAAGCCCTTGCAGCCGAAGAATTAACTACGCTACGCTCCACAATGGATAGGGACGATGTGGTACTGTCACACCCTGATTTTCATGCCACTACACTTAAGCTAGCAATCATGATAAAATGTGGTTTGACAAAAACTTTTGAGTGTTTTGGACCTTGCATTGATTGGTTTTTGTCTGTTGTTTGCAAGTGCTCTAAAAATAAAATAAATCCTCCAACTCTTATACTCCTTTTTCCTTGATCCAAAACTTCTGCCCAATGATCATACCACATGTATAGTACAACATAGTATTTTCTTAAAAAAATAATTTGGCCAAATAGTATTTTCAAAAAAAATAGTTTTTCAAAAACCCCTGAATTGAGGTTTGCACTGCAAGTACTTAATTAAGGGCAGTGAAAATCTTTCCAAAAATATATTTGACTCCTATTAGATATAGGATACCCAGAAACCACAAAAATATAATTTTAAAAGTTATTTTCCTATTTTATTTAAAAGATTTTTCTTAAGGCCAGAAATGGTCTTTAATAGGGAAAAATATTTTATTGTTTTAAAAATATTTGACAAAAATCAGGGAAACTCAATGGACATATATTGTCCATATATAAGAGTTTAAACACATGGTCATGTTCAAAATATTGGTCAAATCCCTCAAAAACCCTTTCTGGATATTTCAAGCTTTTGAAATATTTACAAAAGAAATATTCCCCAAAAATTCCAAGAAAATTCTATAATGTCACATATGACATGTTTGATGATCTTGACAAGTATCATGTCATGGAGAATAGTATAACCCCATGAAATCCCCTCAAAACCATTTCTGTCCATTTTGAAGTTTGAGCAATTTACATTGCCAAACATGTCCAAATGTTCTCAAACCTTGTGAACATGCTCAAATGGTCTAATCATTCATCTAGACCTAATGGCACAAGTTGGAGAACAAGTTAACTTGATCAAAGAGCCCCAAAACCCTTCCTGTCCAGAACCAAATTTGAACAACTCTACATTGGCAACTTTCTCCTTTTGATCTCAAGTTTTGTGTACATGTTCAGAACCTCAAATGAGGCCACCACACAAAGTGGTGCATCCAGGAGAAGTGATTTTCTGAACTAGATCTACACAAGTTCATTTCTGCTGATTTCTAGGGTTTACCAAAGTTGCATTGTCAACTTTCTTCAAATGAGCTCCAACTTGGTGAGCAACCTCATTTCTATATGACACTTGATACTGTTAATCTTCATATCATGTGGAATCCATTTGCTTGCCCAAACCACCATCAAACACCTTCTGGCAGAAATTTAAAATGCATGTTTTGTCCATTTCCACTAATCTCCATGAGTCCTCGTTTTTACCACAGCCCCTCCTAGTCCCCCTCTACCTCTGGTGTGCTTCCCTGCCCGAGAGGCAATGATGAAGGGGGGCAGGGATCCATTTGTCTTCTCTCGCCAGCCACTTTTTCCTCCCTTTCTCATCTCTCTCACTCCTGGTAAGTTCCAGAGCATCCAAAGCCTCCCACCCTCTTGTTTATTCCCCCTTCAGACCCCAGACACAAGTGGACACGCAAGTGTGCGCGGAAAAGCCGCGGATGCCGGCCATTTGCACGCTCTGGAGCACGTCAGTATGCTCCCGAACGTTGACGCCGCGTCCCCCGACCGCCTCGAGCCTCCCCCTCGCACCAGTCGAGGTGCCTCGACGTCCACAATACGCCACCGTGTAGGCCCCCTCGTCTCTTCCTCTCTCTCACCCCCTGCGGTGCGTGCCCAGAGCCGCCCGGCTCGGCCAATGCCCGGCCTCGCACGCGCGAGCACCAGAGCCTCTCCCCGCTCCCTCTCTCTCTCTTCCTGGCACCCTACTCGACTCCCACGAACGCCGTAGACAGCCCTGGGCCTCCTCCCGTGGCCACTGCGGCCATTCCCGCGGGTGCCCGTAGGCCACGTCCATGGTGAGCCGTGGCTTCGCCATTTAAGGCCACCCCCGAGCCTCCTCTCTACTCCTTTGGATCTCTCTCCCTCCTGTGCAGCCCCTGGACCAACCCACTTCCCTCCTCGTGCCCTCCTTGCACCTCCATGGCCGGAGCAATGCCGCCGGCCTCTGCCTAAATTCGCACCCACCACTCCTCCTCTTCCCCCCTAGACCGCACTAGAACACCTCCACCATCACCGCAAGGTCCTCCATCTCCTCCTTTCGCCCCCGGGAAGGCCAGGCGCTCACGGCCAAAGATGGCCGATGGCCCCTCCGCCACCATCCAAGCCGTTGCCACTACAGCCATCCTCGGCATGCGTGCAGCACATGGATGGGTGCGGCGTGGTCTCCTGAGCACGCCGGTGGGTGGGGCGTCGCCGGAGACGCCCTGTAGCCCCGGCAATCGCCGGCGGGAGCCGCTCCTCCTCGTGGCCAGAGCGCGCGCAGGAGGTGGAAGACGACCTGCCGCTGGGGCCGCACGTCAGCGACCTAGCAGGCGGGCCCGTCCGTTTAAGTGGAAACGGCTTCGGCCGGATCCGCCTCCCCTGTGCGAAGGCGTACCCCGCGAAGCCGCCTTCGACGTGGCCTCCCAGTGCGCTGACCCGCTAAGTCTCGCCCAGTGCACGCTGCTGCCTCCCTAGATCCAGCCCATATAGGTAAATTCCTTTTCTTTTTCTTTTTCTGTGGACTGGTAAAATCCATAGAATATTCATATCACCTCCAAATTGGATTATTCAAATTTCTGATAGCTCATAAAATCATGATCTACCTGCTGGTGCAACATGCACATTTTTCCAGAAACTTTTTCTTCACAAACATTTATCAAACCTTGTTTTCCCATTTCTGTAATGAACTTTAGAAAAGCACAGAGAGCCCATTTTTGATCCAAATTCCATGGTTCAAAATCCTAGATGTCTATAAGTTCAAAACTTAGTTTTTGAACATTTTTACTAATACTTTCTGTACCACCTCAAATAAGGGTCTATTTCTTCATGTATAGCCAACTTTGCAAATTCATAGAGAACTCATTTTAACTCCAAATCTAGTGGAACCAATTCCTAGATGCTTCTAAAATCATCATTTGTTAAATGGGTGCCTCTGCTCATTTTTGAAAATAATGTTTCTGTACACTTCTTGCAAACCCATTAATCCCTTGATTCCATCATATTGAAATGTTTAGAAATATCCATTGATCCTCTTCCAATGAAATCACCTTGGTCATTCCTCATATGACCAGAGGTATCTTAGAAAAGTCCAACTCATATTTTTAGAGCACTTTTATTTCCTGCCTTGTTGTGTTGCTTATTATGGTTGCTTTCAACGATAGTTGACGAAGTAGACGAAATGCTCGGAGTTGGACCAGAGATATTTGAAGACCATGAAGACTTTGTTAAAACAGGCAAGCAGCCCTTTGACCATGTATATGAAACCCTTTTTATGCATGTCATATAGCACCATATTGTTGTTGCAACGGAATCATGATGGGGTGGTAACCACTCTGATGGTTTGCCATCGTACTTCCTCGTTGATACTTGCATTGTGCATGACCCTACCTCCTTATGAGGGTTATGTCGGTGGGAGTAGATAGGATGCTAAAGTAGATGCTACGCAAAAAGGGACGGGAATATGCATGATGAAGGAGACAAAGTGTTTTCAAAAAACTTTTTGAAAACCCCGTCGGGTGCCACTTATGCCCGAGGGAGATGGTGAGATGGGTAACCACTTGATGACGAAGTGGTGTACTGAGGTAAGTGTGTGTGTTGTTTTCGAAAATGGATTAGATTTAAGATTTGTCGACTGTCCCAACCTTACATGCACAACCACTCTACCCTTATATGGGAAAGGGCATTATTGATTACCTAGGCCGATACTAGCTTGGAGCCCGCATTACTAGTGATGGGGGAGAGTTGGTGCTCTCTCTCGGGACGGGGTCGTGCCAGGTAGGGCGGCCAAGAACATTTTTATGGGGCACCGGACACACCGTTTGTACCCCGTGCCAGTGGTATCTAACAAATATGGGAGCGAGGCTCCACAATTTTAAGATGTGAAATATTGGGCACGGGGGTTACTACCAATCGAGTGGACTCCATGTTAGTGTCGTCTAGGGAAAGATAGTGATCGGGTGCTTACCCCGGGTACTTGAGGTGTCGCGGGTCGTGGATGACACAGAAGTTCCCCGGATCTTGTGGGTAAAGTGTGCAACCTCTGCAGAGTGTAAAACTATTTGAATAGCCATGTCCATGGTCAAGGACAGTTGGGTGGTGCTGCTTAAACTATGTCTAGAGTTTTACAACCGTGTGTGTGAGTTGATAAAATTACTTGGGTCAAGTCAAAGGACTTGACATGATTGGGTTGGGTTGGTGCCCACTCTATTTATGTTGATATCTGTAACCTGTCCTCATGGTTACTTTAATCCTCCTGATGCATGTCTTACAAGTTGTTGAACATGTCATTGCACTCAAAACTAGCTTTCTGCAAAATTTACCTATATCGTGCATTGTTGTACCTTGAACCAAAACATGGGTTGCTTGCGAGTACATTCAAAGTACTCATTGGCTTGCCACTGGTTATTTTATTGGCCAGGCATGAAAGAACAGGATAAAATGAAGAGTACCTTGGTGACGGACATGTGAGCTAGGACGCTTCCCAGTTAGAATGCCTGTAGGGTTAATGCAGATGGCATGGGTCCAAGTTGTTATTGAAGATTTCCGTTGCGATGACATACTCAAGACTTGACCATAATGGTCCTACTTGTCTAAAACGGTATGTACGGATGTAAGACTCTGGTTATTCACCTTCTGTGTGTTCAGTGAGCATTGATCTCTGGGATCACTGTACACGTGCATTCGATGATCTCGACTTATGAGTCAGGGTCCCCACAGGTACTCGACAAGCGACCCAAATCCACCTCTTTCAAGCCAGCGGACGAGATCGTCAAATTTGATGTCCACCCAACGGACTCTACAAAAACAGAATCCATCGGGGCGCAACTAGACCCCACAATTGACGCTGCACTACGGGCGTTCTTGCGCGAGAATTGGGACACCTTCGCCTGGCACCCCTCAGATATGCCAGGAATCCCACACAGGCTGGCCGAGCATAACCTCAACATACTGAAGGGATACAAGCTGGTCAAGTAGACACTATGGTGCTTCTCAGAGCCTAAATGGCAAGCTATGGGAGAGGAGCTAGCGAAACTACTTGAAGCCAGATTCACCAGAGAAATAAAACACCCGGACTGGCTAGCGAACCTGGTAATGGTACCAAAGAAGTACATATCATGGCGCCTATGTGTCGACTTCAAGGACCTCAATAAGGCTTGGCCCAAGGATCCCTTCCCCCTCCCGCGCATTGATCAAATCATCGACGCCATCGCAGGACACGACTCACTATGCTTCCTCAACGCATACTTCGGATACCATCAAATCAAGATGGCGGAGTCTGATCAAGCCGCAACGACATTCATCACTCCATACAACCCCTTCTGTTTTAACACCATGCCTTTTGGGCTAAAAAATGTCGTTACAACCTACCAACGCATGATTTAGACATGCCTGGAAAAACAAATCGGCAAAATAGTCAAGGCATACATAGACGACGTGGTCATCAAAACCAGGCACATCGAATATTTAATAGACAACTTGAGGCTTACGTTCGACAATCTCCGAACATATGACATCAAGCTCAATCCGGAAAAATGCATTTTCGGCGTCCCCGCCGAAAAGCTCCTGGGCTTCATTGTTTCCAATAGAGGAATTGAAGAAAATCCGGCTAAAATCCAAGCTCTGTCACAGTTGGCTACCTCAACAGACCTCAAGCAAATCCAGAAATTAACTGGATGCATGGCTGCCCTAAGCTGCTTTATCTCCCGATTGGGAGAAAAGGCACTACCTCCTTATCGCCTTCTTCGACGCACCGAGCACTTCGAGTGGATGGATGCGGCTACGGCCGGACTGGAAGAAATAAAGGCCCTCTTGGCCAGCAACCCAATCCTGGCCGCACCAAACATTGGTGAACCCATGCTGTTATATATAGCTGCAACAAACCAGGTTGTAAGCATAGTGCTCATCATCGAACGAGAGACGGACAGACATAAGTTCCCACTTCAAAAGCCGGTATACTACGTATCCACTGTCCTCACTCCATGCAAGTCACGATACCCACATTATAAAAGGATAGCATACGCGGTCTTCATGGCATCACAGAAACTACAACAATACTTTCAAGAGTGTTCAATCACGGTGGCCTCTGAAGTACCACTCAACGATATAATAAATAACCGTGATGCTACGGGCCGGATTGCTAAGTGGGCTATCGAGCTCCTCCCGTTCGACATCATATATAAACCATGGCGAGCCATTAAGTCGCAAGTACTGGGTGACTTCATTGCCGAATGGACAGAAGCCGAACTCCCTAAAGAGTACGGTGCGTACTCCAATTGGATCATGCACTCCAATTGGTCTGGGAGCAGGCATTGTCCTGACATCCCCCATCGGAGAGGCGTGAGCCCCCACAGTCCATCTCCCCTCGCTCCGCTCGCTCCGCTCGCTCCTTCTTCCTCTCATTGCTAATGGCACCGATCAGTCGGTTCTCAGCCGAGGAGAAAGGGAAGGCCCCTCGAGAGGGGCCCGACCCGCTCCCGCCGAAGAAGCGGCCGGTCCCCGGCCGTCGTGACGAGATTGCTCGGCCGGAGATGTCGAGGCCATGGTACGAGCGGCCACCTCCTGGGTTTCAGCTCCCTTTGTACGCCCGTGCTGAAGGCCCTAGAGAAGAAGATGCCGGGCGGCGCCGACCATGCCATCAGCAACGACGACGGGCCACCACGGTGCGCGTTGTTGCTCCTAGAGTCCACGCCACGGACTCCTCTCACGAGCTCGTACTCCGCGCCGCCATGCCTCCGAGCTCCTGGATCCACTTTCCTCCCTTCTTCGCCTTCATGATGCCGCCAAGGGGGCCTCTCGAGCTCTGGCTGCAGCATGCTGACTGCGGTACCCCGGCGACCGGAGCGGAGGTTGAAGTCGTCACTCCGGGCAAGGTCTACATGACCCGGGGCTGGGGCGAGATCGCCCGGGTCTGCTGAACAGGTGGTTCCCTCATGATTCATTTCAAATATGATGGCACCTCCCTGATGCTCTTCAAGGTCTTCGGCGCAGAAGGACGCCGGCTGGAGTGCTGCCCCAGAGGAGGCGGCCAGGACGTCAATGTGGGAAGGGCCAGGCCTGCCATCCACTTCCCTAGTGGCTCCTCTGGCAGCAGCGGCGATGCTTGGGAATCCAGTGAATCTCCCAAGCTCTTCGCAACTCCGGAGACGAGCGATGACAGCTACGTGCCCCCGAGCTCGCATCGTGCTCGGAGCAAGGCAGCTACATCAGGCCGCCGGCGGCTGATCTAGATGGGGTTGGCGCCAGCCCCTCGTGGCCCACTATTGATGATGGTGTCGGCCATGGGGGCGCGTGTAGTTAGGGCTCCTTAGGATTCACACCTTTTGTTCCCTACGAGGAATTAAGGAAATACCCCGTGGGGGCATGTAAAGCGTCTGTCGCGTCTTTTTTCGATATTATCCTTATCATGAAGGGGTGCAAAATGCATGTCCTGTCCCGGCATGGTTCCCCCTTTCTATCCTCGCGACGGCTTGGTGCTCCACGCTGACAGGTCCCGGTCCCCAGGCAGGCTTCAACCGTCGCTGGTATGCTAGGTCGCGATGCCATGGTCAAGGCCAGGAGGTGAGCGGCCCGAGGTCCAGTAAGAGCCCCTGAGGCGCGATGCTCAGGAGGTCCCCTTTAGCGCTCAAGCAACCGTCGAAAGGCAAGAAAGGTAGGAAACGTCGCCGCCACAGAGCTGCAATGGGTGGAGGGTTTGGGGTCGCATCGATTAGCTATTCCAGGAGTAAGACTTATCTCGAAAGCATGGAGACGTTCCTTCACGAGGTGCCGGACTTGCACGTCGGCAGCTAGGTCAGGCCTTCGCGAGCTTCTCCTCCCCTTCCCGCATTCTCCTTCGTGCTCTAGGTCCTCAGGTCCCGGCCCTCCAGCAAACTCAGCCACCGCTGGTACGCCAGATCGCGATGCCATGGACAAGGCCAGGGGGTGAGGGCTGGAGAGCCAGTAAGAGCTCCTGAGTCGCGATGCTCAGGAGCCCCCTTTTAACGCGCGAGCGGATTGTACGGGTAAGGGAGAGAGAGCTCACTATGCCCCCCATATTATTCCTCAAGTAGTCCCCGTAAGCCAACACGAGAAAAGCAAGGGTTGCCATTATGATTCCCGGCCGCCCATTGGTCGCTCCGAGAGGGTGACGAAGGCACTAAGGACCTGGTGAGGTGACGCTTGCGGGGCTGCCACGGGCCAGAGCTCGACCACTCAGATTTGTCGACGTTGCAGGGACGGACCCATGCACAAGTGTCGTGCCAGCGTGAGCGGGTCCAAGGGTATGTGTCAATCGAGTAGGCAATCATCACAGGTAGGTTAAGCATAACGGCAAACCAACTTAGATAGATGCAGGAAAGATACATGCCACTGGGGCAGGCCTGGGTGGCTTGGGGATGATGTAGCCCGTGGGGTGCCCCCAGCAAGGTAAACTAAAGACATAAGGAAAAGAGATATATGCCGCAGGGATTGACCCATGCGACCTGGGAATAATGCAGCCCTGAGGGCGCTCCCAGCTGAAATGGAACTCGAAAGATGTCACTTGATACCATTGTGGAGCGAGTGTTGAAGTAGGTGATGATGTGCGGTGAAGAAGCCAATCCTCACGAACCACCAGAACCCTGAGCCTCGGGAGGATCTGGGGGTCCGGGCGGCCCCTCCAGGACCATCTCCATCTCTACTAGGACCACGTGGTGCCTGGCCTCCTGAGCTTCCAGAATGCTCTGCATAAGTCGCTAGTGAGCAGCAACCGCGTGTGGCAGGCCAAAAGGCATGCAAACGTAGCTGTGTGGCGGACCCTCGCAGCATCCCACACGCGAAGGCCAGAAACGCTCCTGAGAGCGACTCGGTTGAGCCCCGGGTAGTCGATGCAGACGCGCAGCCCGCCATCCTCGCCAGGATGGGGAGCTACGACGGGCAGGCGGCGATTGCCATGCATGACTCTCGATTCCTGCAGCTCTTGGGTTACCTTGGTGATGAACTCCTGAGGGTTGGGCCCTCCTTGCCCCATGCCTTCCTGAGGTAAACGTGCCGCAAAGCACGCCCCCAAGTGGTGCCCGAGCGCCTCCCTCGTGATCTTGGCAAAGTCTGAGGCCCTCCAGGAGAGAGCCCTCGAGCCTTGCCCGAGGAGGGCACCGGGCGCGCCTTCCTATGCGATGGATGGAGGCGCCCCTTGGACGGGCGCAGATCCTGACGCAATGCTTGCGGAGTCGCCTACCTCCCGAGGCCTTGAGCTGGGCGATGTCTTCTTCTTCTTAGGAACTGCCTCGGGAAGGTTCTCATTCTTGCTATCTGGGTCCTCAACTGACGCAGCTTGGAAGGCACGCTTGAGAGAGCATACCGCATCCTTCTCTTCGTTAGGGACTCTGATGATACCGCCGCTTCCCGGCATCTTGAGGACATTGTAACCATGGTGAGTCACTGCCATGAACTTGGCGAGGGCTGGATACCCGAGGATGGCATTGTACGGCAAGCGAATGTGGGCAACGTCGAAGTCGATGAGCTCGGTTCAGTAGTTCTTGCGCTGCCCGAAGGTGACAGGGAGGCGAACCTGCCCTATCAGAGTGGTGGAACCGTCAGTGACTCCTGAGAAAGGCTTGGTTGGCTGAAGTTGATCATATGGCACTTGGAGATTGTTGAACGTCTCGAGGGACAGGACGTTGAGCCCTGCGCCACCATCGATGAGGGTCCTGATGACTTGCATGCTGTTGATGACTGGGGAACAAAGCATGGGGAGGACGCTAGCTGTAGCCGCACAAGCTGATCCGCTGAGCAGAACGTGATTGCGCCCGTGGACCACCTGAGAGGGCACGTGGCCTCGAGCTTGGGGAGGACTGCGTTCACCTCGCGAGCAAACTGCTTGAAGATGCGCTGAGAGGCTGGGGCCTAGGCGCCACCCAGGATGCAAGCGATAGCGCGTGGCTCCTGGAAGCCCCCATCCCTCTCATCCTGGTGATGGTCGTCATTCCTTCTTGGCGGCGGCGGTGGAGGAGGAAGGCCTGCGTTGCCCTACGGGCGATCCTCGCGAGGCTGATCCCTCCAAACCCCCTCGCGAGGCTGGTCCTGCCAGCGATTCTCACGAGGTTGGTCACTCCACTCCTGGCGAGGGCCTCGATCGTCCCCTCGTCCTCCACCTCTTCCTCCTCCTTGGCCATTGCCCGGATCCTTGTGCTCGTGGCGTCGACTGATGTGTCTTTCTCGGACGGCCCTGAGCTCCTGGCATTTGTTGGTGTTGTGGGTGTGGAGGTCATGGTAGACGCAGTATCGGCTACCCTTGGACGACTCCGGCTGGTCCCTGTCGTGCTTCATGTCTGGTTCTTCTGTGAGTACAGCTGCTCCCTTGTGCTTCACGTCCTTGTCCTTGGCTTTCTTCTCTTCTGGGTTAGCAGTTGGAAGCTCGAGAAGGGAGAGGTGTCCCTCCTTAGCCCTTGCGCACTTGTTCGCCAGGTTGAACAGCTCCTGAGATGTGCACAGATCCTTGTGGATTGCCAGCTCCTCCTACATCTTGACGTCACGGACGCCATCAAAGAATGCCGAGATGATGGCCTCCTCAGTCACCTTGGGAATCTTGAGGCGAGCGCTGTTGAAGCACTGGATGTACTTCTACAGGGTCTCTCTAGGTTGCTACTTGATGCGGCGCAGGTCACCCATGACTGAAGGGCGGTCACGAGTGCCCTGGAAGTTGGCGATGAAGCGGGTGCGCATCTCGTCCCAAGAGGAGATCGAGCCGGGAGGCAGGTTCAGGAGCCAGGTGTGGGCACCATCCTTGAGTGCCATGGAAACCGGTTCGCCATGACCTTTTCGTCTCCGTTGGCCGCCTCGATGCCCAACTCGTAGAGCTGTAGGAGATCCGCGGGGTCGGCGGTGCCATCGTAGCGAGGGGGCAGATCTGGCCTGAATTTGCCCGGCCAGGTGACACTGCGCAACTCTGTGGTGAAGGCGCGGTAGCCTGTGGTGGCCGCCGGAGCCCTTTGTAGACGTGGGGCTTGCTCTTGGAGGTTCCGGCACGCCGCTGCTAGGGGCAGCGCGGGGACTTAACATGCTGGAGCAGGGATGCGGTCTTGGTGCGCTGGAGCGGGGATGTGGTCTTGGCGTGCTGGATCAGGGAGCGCGCGAGCGCCTTCTTGAGGCCGAGGGATTTCTTGACAGCTCCTCTCTTGTCGCGCGAGCGCTGGACGTGGAGGGTCTCGTCCAGGGGCCGCGCGCCTTGGTGCCAACCTTCTTGTGGAGGAGGTGGCGGAGGCACCTCCTGAGTTGCATCACCCACGCAGAACGGAGGGCGAGGGAGTGAGAGGGACGGCGCAGGAGAGCCCCCTACGGTGCTGACGAGCTCGGTGATGTGAGCGAGCCACTCCTTGTAGAGGTTGTCGATGACGCGGTAGTGCAGGAGCACACGTGCCAGGAGCAATGCGGCCTGCGCGTCCATGGGAGCGCGACGAGCATGCGACGACGAACCGGCTGGAGTCAGCGACGGAGTGGCGGTGCGGCCTTCCTGCCGCACCGAGGGATGCAATGACGACGCTTGCTTCTTGTTCCCCACCAGGCCGGTGGCAGCGTTGGCGGCAGGCGACGGGGAACGACGAGTAGGCCCACTGACGGGAGCCGTCTAGGCGACGCGGGCGGCAAGAGCAGCCTAATGCTCGACGCGATCTCGGCGAGCGTCAACCATGGATGCGACGAACAATCGAACGCGGGATGGCAGAAGAAATATTCCGGCACACCCCTGCCTGGCGCGCCAAATGTCGGATATAGGGTTCCGGCAAAACCCTTAAGGTTCGAACTCTGGGGTGTGCGCGAAGATCTTTCCCCTACCGATCCACGTCCCAACGCCTCACTGTGAATCTAAGCTACGCGATGAACAACACAAGGGACACGGGGTTTATACTAGTTCGGGCCACTGTCTTGGTGTAATACCCTACTCTAGTTTGTGGTGTGCTGGATTGCCTCAGGGGCTGATGATGAATAGTACAGGGGAAGAACAGCCTCGCGAGAGGTGTTCTTGGGCTGGTGTGGTGTTCTACTTAGGTGGGTTTGATTGCCTCTGGATCAGAGGAGAACTTGATGCCCTCTAATGTGGTGGCTATCTCTATATATAGAGGCCGTGGTCCTCTCCCCAAATATTGAGTAGGAAGGTTGCCAACAATGGCTATTTTGAAGGGGAACATCTAGTACAAGTTATCCTGACTAAAGTTGGTCTTCGGCTGCCAAAGGCACTGGCGATGACGCCGTCTTGGGCTCCACGGTGACCTCCATCCTGTCGCTCTGCTCGTCTTGGTCTCATTGCACCGAAATGGTAACCTTTTCTTGATGCCTCGGTACTCCGCGCCTGCACTTGCCCCCTTTGCACCAAAGAGGAAACAAGGACACTGCGTAGGCTGGCACCCTCCTGGTGCCCTCCTGGTCTTGATCATCATGGCTTGCGTCATGAGCACCTCACGAGGTAGCCCTGCCTTGATCTCTCCGCCTCCTTGCGAGCCTGCCTGGTGAGGCTGCCCTTGAAGAAGCCTTGCATCGTCCACCACACGAGGCTTGGCCCCTCGCGAGGGTCTTGGGTTTGGGTTGATGAAGACAGGTCGTACTGGGCCACTACTTGAGCCACGCCACAGGCCGCAGGCAGGCAAGTCTGGGGACCCTCGTTCCCAAAACACCGACAGTAATACCCTACTTCCTGCTTGATTGATCATGATGAATATGAGTATTACAAAGTTGATCTACCAAGAGATCGTAATGGCTAAACCCTAGAATCCTAGCCTATGATTATGATTGTAGTTGTCCCTACGGACTAAACCCTCTTGTTTATATAGACACCAGAGGGTGCTGGGGTTACACAAAGTCGGTTACAGAGAAAGGAATCTACATATCCCAATCACCTAGCTTGCCATCCACGCAAAGGAGAGTCCCATCCGGACACGGGAAGAAGTCTTCAGTCTTGTATCTTCATAGCTCAACAGTCCAGCCCATGTTAATAGTCCGGTTGTCCAAGGACCCCTTAATCCAGGATTCCCTTTGTAGCCCCTGAACCAGGCTTCAATGACAATGAGTCCGGCGCGCAGATATTCTTTGGCATTGCAAGGCGGGTTCCTTCTCCGAATATTCCAAAATCGTCCCCAAACTAAAATAGTGTTCGGCTTTGCAAAAATTCCACACACAACCGTAGAGAGTATAATATTTTCACGAGTCCAATCCGCTTACAATTTTTGTAGCGCGACATTACGTCATCGCCCGACCATTATTTCAGATTCTTTTCTAGCCTGCCTCTCCATGTTTCGTGAGGCGGTTTTATTGGCATATCTTGTCAAAGCAGAGATCGTGTCCCCTTATCATGGGATTCTCATCAACACGGGCGTAGGTATCCCAACAGCTCTGTTGTTATGATTCCTTGGGAATAGGCATGTTTTAAGGCCGTGGAGGGGACATTTGATATTCGTCATCCTTATAAAGGGGCTAGGACCAGTTCTTTATCTTCCACGCTAATCCTTTCCTCCCCCTCCCACCTCAAGTTTCAACACCCAAGGGTAATCCAGTCGCTTCGAGTCTCTAGCCATGTCTAGATCTAGCCTTCAAGGCTGGTGGACGGCCTCTTCTGTCACAGAGGAGGATATCACGAATCTCAGGGAGGCAAGATACTTGACTATGGAAATCCTCCACAGGCTTCCTGCTCAAGGGCAGGTTATTCCTACTGCCAGATCCAATGAGAGGGTCGTATTCATTTCTCACTTCCTCCGAGGTCTAGGTTTTTCTCTTCATCCCTTCGTTCGAGGGCTCATGTTTTATTACGGGCTAGATTTCCAAGATCTAGCTCCTGACTCCTTCCTTCACATCTCGGCGTTTATCATCATATGCGAGGCTTTCCTCCGTATTTCCCCACAATTCGGCTGATGGCTTAAGACCTTCAATGTGAAACCGAAGATAATCGATGGGAAACAAGCGCAATGCGGAGGTGCTTCAATAAACAAGCTTACCAACTCTCCTTGGCCAAAGGGCTCCTTCGCAGAATCTTCTGACCTATGGCAACGGGAGTGGTTTTACATCACTAAACCCCGCGGTAAAAAGTGGGCGGCTACACTAGCGTTTAGATCTGGCCCTCTGTCATAGCTCGCATTGTGGATTAACAAAGGGCTGTACTGGGGATCTATTGATGAAGTGCAGACGCTGCAAAGTCGCATTCGGAGCCTCATTGAGAAGGACACCGGTCTTATCAATGTAATCCAGGTAATGCTAGTCCACCGGAACATGCCCTGTCAGCGATGCCCTCACCGCATGTGGGAGTTCAATCCGGTAGGTCCATGAACTCTTCAGCACTTCCCTGGCATGATGCTCAGAGGGATGTGGAAATTGTTCTTCCGTGCATGAAAACAGTGGTTGGATACTACAGAAGACATTGGTCTTGACTGCAATCATCCAGATACCCCAATAAGCACTTAACTACCGAACACAGTTTAGTCAATTCCTCATAACAATGTACTGATAAAACTCTACTCGGCCAGGGCTGGCTAAAGAAGGCGGAGAGAATTAGGTGTTCGGCTCCTCTTCCTGAAGACTCTGCCGATCCGATGTTAACAAGGTTGCTGGCTTCAGCACCATATCAAGTGCCGGCGGGGAAATATAAGGAGGAGAGCGGAGTGGCCCAAGGTGGCCTCTCCTTTGGAGGCACACCAGGCAATTTGTCTGGGGATATTGGAACTTCTACTTCTGAAGGTGGAAGTGAAGGGCGAACTGACATCCCTTCTCATGGGTAGAAGCGGACCGCCTCCGAAGACTTGAAGAGAGAAGCATCTAAGCGGGGGAAGGAATCCTAGTCAGGGGGTGACATTGACACACAATCACTTCATAAAGATAGGCCCTTAGCCGAATCGTAATTGAACTAGGGCGTTTTAAACATATCCCGTTCTTTCCTAGTTGTAATGGTAACATTTAAATATATGTTTACAGTCCGGTACGCAACCCTACTCAACACTCCTCCTCTTCGGGGGATCTTCTTCGAGAGATGATGGAGAGAGAGCAGCCTCCACAGATCTCCCTGCCTGATAAGGCAGAGGATGCCGAGGTGTCATCCCGAAGGATCTTTCCCGATCAACAAGTGGCGCGAGGGGCAGCAAAGACCGGGCCCGAAGGTAACACTTCGGCCGTTGACGGTGTCCTGGACTAGGGGTTACTCACCACGTCGTCTCCCGATCGGTTAGATTGGGCCGAGGACCCCCATGGCCGTTACTCATGGGCCATCTCGGACAACTGATGCATACACGAGGAAGATTCCACAAGACTTGGTGATCAAGACAAGGACTCCTCCCCACCTACATATTTGGCTAGGACTCTTGTTATCCTAGGCCTCTGGTGCATTATATAAACCAGTGCTAGGCTAGTCGATAGATCATTATGACAATCATACAAGCTAGACTTCTAGGGTTTAATCATTATGATGTCGTGGTAGATCAACTCTTGTAATACTCATATTCATCAAGATCAATCAAGCAGGAAGTAGGGTATTACCTCCATCGAGAGGGCCCGAACCTGGGTAAACATCGTGTCCCCTGTCTCCTGTTACCATCGACCTTAGACGCACAGTTCGGACCCCCTACCCGATATCCGCCGGTTTTGATACCGCCATTGGTGCTTTCATTGAGAGTTCCATTGTGTGATCGGCAAAGGATCGATGGCTCGTCTGTAGATTAACTAGGACGTCGGCATCTCCATCACCAGCTCGACTAGTCACCTCGGCTTGATCAAGGACTATGCCCTGCCTCCGATAGTCATCTTTGGATGAGGGCCTTCATCAACATCAACTCCGATCTCTATCATGATCATGGAGGAATTATCCTCGGAGCTCGGGGGCTCAACTTCAACATTGCCCTCCAGCGACCGTGCTGTTTTTCATGACAGCGAACTTGTATCCACTGCCACCACCTCCTCGAGCATTGCTTTGATGATTTCTTCAGTGGAATTGTGTGTAATTAAGTCTACAACAACCCTGGAAAATTTGGCCGAGTTCCGATGGAGGAATCTCTGGCAATCTACGATATACCGGAGCCCTGTCAAATCTGGCCGGGAATCTGGACGAGTTTAGGGCGTGGCCTCCGGGCCCCAGCTTGGAGGTCCTTTGGAAGATCCAACCTTTCATCTGCTGTGGAATTCCCATATCTACCACCCCTCAAAATTTTAGCTCAATCCGACCGTCCAAACTCCGGGAACCATCCGATTAGTGCATCACTTTTCAGATCTATTTTCTGCGCGAGAATGAATCCAACCCGAGTTCATCTTTTTATGAACGGGATTTTGGACATCCTTTTTGAAGGAAGTATTGTATGGGGTATTGTGTTTTGTTCCCAAACACATCCCGCTAAATTTTAAAGTTTTTTCTAATATGATCTTCACCATCGCGCCGGTGTCAAACCAGCCCGATAACATTGCTCTACGGCTGCCGACCTGCGCTAGACACATCGTCGCTTTCTTGAGCCGAGCTCAACTTCTCTGGATCGTCATCTCAGCAAGCCGAACAAGAGTTCGGCATTGCAAAGGATAAATCGTCACCAACATCACCGCCCCATAGATTACACGGAGCGGGCACACCGGCATCACCACACGGTCACTTCATCAAGCCAGCATTGACCACGTCACAAGTTACGACCTGCATCGGCATGGCCGAACTGTTGCTTCATCAAGCCGATGTCCATCACGCCGAACTACTTCAACACCTTGGCTGACATGGCAGCTGCAACATCTCCTCACTAACCTGCTCCGTCTCCTCTCTGGACCGGGGGCTTCGTCATCCCTTCATCGACCTACTCTGGAGACCGCGGCGTCGTCAACCGACCAACTTCGTCACGTTAGCTGGACCGGGGGCTTTGCCTCGACAAGCCAACCTTTGCCAGCATCGCCATGCCGCCGCTCCATCGCTCACCAGACAATGGGTGTGCGGATTAAGTCCCAATTTCGGGAGTAACCTATTTTCAAATTACAACAGATAAACCAGGTGCTATTAATCATAGTAATTTTTTCTTGCTTGGGTTTATTTTTCGGAAAAATTGTTGCTCGGGTTTGTTCCATCATCTGTACACAGGTCTGTCAAATGATGGCCGCATTAATGATGGTTGCGCGATGGTTCGGTCTGTTTCCCGTTTGTAGTTCGGTGAACGCCGCATCTAGAGCCCGGACCGCCCTGCAAATTCAGGCTTTGTCACGCCTTCACTGCGTCACGCCGACGCCCGGCATCGACATTGGCTTCGGCCCCTAGGCCACACCTCTTTAAATAAATTATTTTTGCATAAAGCAATTATGCAAGGACTATATATATATATTATTTCCTGGACCGCACTGATTTATGTCTGCAGGTAATCGATTTTGACTGCGTTACCCGGTCACTACTCTGGAGTACCGAACTCCTTGCTCGGACACCTCGGGCTTGTGGGCTGGGACCTCGGCCTTGCCGAGGACTGCGAACCTTGTCGGATCTGTCATAGATCAATGGGCATCTTCGTCCCGCCACAAGCACGAATCGCATCATCAACACGGAGCACATTAACCAGCTAAGTCGCTTTCATGCTCAAAGGCTCTAAGTTTTAAATTTTGTTCGGTTTGACCAAGCATTATACTTTTTGGCAAAAAGTTGTTGTTGACAATATTCCTTGTCAAAACTTTGTTTGTGACACACAAATTCAAATACCCCGTTTATTTGGGGGCTTCCTTTATGAAGCCTTTCCTCTTGCATATGATTATACATGTATGGCTTCGTTCCTTGTTCGTGTATTATGCCACAATATACACCATATTGACTTAAGTGTTCCGCAAGCTGGGTTGCCTTGCTCTTGTGTTTACCCCTACGTTCCCGATTGTTTGGCTAGGGAGTAAAGGGAGCACCTCTGCGATTGTCATGATCGGGTCATCCAAGCTCGGACCTCAGACTGGGGGAAGCCGAAAGCTAGTGCTCTTACTGTTTTCAATCATGGTCGGCACACAACGGAACTCATGAGTACAGAAAATCTATTGCACAAGTCTCATAGTAACAATGAGCAACCGAAGAACGGTATCGGTGGGGGTACTATTTTCTTCGAAGATGCTTCTTACACTTCGTCAGTAATCTAGCATAAGTTCCCTGAGCACACTTTGTCT
Organism: Triticum aestivum; assembly: GCF_018294505.1. Classification (NCBI taxonomy): domain Eukaryota; kingdom Viridiplantae; phylum Streptophyta; class Magnoliopsida; order Poales; family Poaceae; genus Triticum; species Triticum aestivum. The sequence continues at coordinate 581,486,552 of NC_057798.1, forward strand.
GTTATAGCCTTATGGCTTGATTTCCTGGTTATTGGAAACACCATCGATATTCTCGACAAGTGGAGTACATAACACTTTTTGGCCCTTGACCGAAGAGGGAGAAGCCGACGGTCAGTTAAGACGCATTTAAAGTTCGGGTGAACACATATATGATATAAGTACTTCGGTACATACAATCATTATACATAAAATTCTTTTACCCAAGTCACTTGGGGGCTCTTAAAATTTATATGAGTTGTTTTATAGTAAATGTGTTTTCTTCTTGGTCATTGCAAAGTCTTTTTCTACCGCTCCTTTTTCGACTCGAGTGTATGGTCAAAAGCCGGATAGCTCGTCTTATCTCTAAAAGCCGCTCGAGTTTAGTTCGCTAAACTGCCCTTGAAGAAGTACTCCGCCTTTGGATAAGGAGCTTGAAGCCGCAGGCTGACCGGCATGAAGTCTTGAGATCGGATGTGTCATGTTAACGCACGACAGAAGCACAATTTCATTCCAATTTTCGGATTGGCACCGAACACTTGATCTTGTTCGGACGTCAAGTTTTTACTAACGTTTTTTTGGTTTTCCAAGCTTATGGCACTTTTAAACTATTTGTGTGTTTCCAGCATAAGTCTCGCAGGGCAACGTCGGACACCTTTAGAGATTCGGCAAAAACATTCTCGGATATTGCTATATATGCATCGGTTTCAAATTGTGTCTTCAGTCAATAGTTGGGTTGCCCGGCTCCTATGCTTGCCTCCTACGTTCCGCTTTGTTTGGCTAGGTGTGCAAAGGGAGAACCACTGCGATTGTGCTTCCAGCTCGCATGGTTAAGCACCTCAGTGGAGAAAGCCGAAAACTGACTGTCACAATAAGTGTAAACTGGTCAACGATCTGATGACTATGTTAAATGATGGGCCGTTCATAACATTGGCCGAAGTGTTTACGGCTTGACCTCGGCTGTCGCCGAACACTAACCGGGGGCTCGTAGCTAGCTTCCCAGTTTAAAGCTCCTATGACTAAGTGAAAGTTATAAAGCCCGCATATCTGATTGCCTCGTTTCCGCTAACACAACCACCTTCGAGCACCGAGACGTCGGCTAAGGGTTGTCTTGTTATTGCGGAAACACCCTGTGTAGTATCTACAAAGGGGTAGAAGCCGACGATGGGCCACTTTCAACTGATAAACGGTCGCAACGGAGTCAAAATAAACATATCATCGACATTTGTATTTAATATACAAGGGCCGCCTTCCGTAATCATCATTATAAAGCCATAAATATGCATCAATTTGACTTACGATTTTTTCCAAGCTGGGTTGCCTGGCTCCTGTGCTTACCCCAATGTTCCCAATTGTTTGGCCAGGCGGTAAAGGGAGCACCTCTGTGATTGTTACTACCGGGTCATCCGAGTTAGTACCTCAGACTGGGTGAAGCCGAAAGCTAGCAATTTTAAAGGATCACATTGGTCGGCAATGGCAAAATTGAATTTTTTTGGTTCATTAATACCATAGAGTTCGGGAACTTTCCCCGAACTAAATCCTCATTATTTTTCTCCCACATTGATCGGAGGTGAGGTTTCATGATCATGATAAGCATGACAACCCAAAGAAAGGAACCGATAGCGGGACTATTTTCCTTGGAAGATGTTTCTTACATTAAGTAATATAACTTCCGAGAAGGATCCCCTCCTTATGCATACTCCCTGCATCATATGTAAGTAAAATCGGAGTCCTAACTTCTGAGAAGGGTCCCCTCCTTACGCCTTACCCATCGTACACATATTGTACTTTATAGGGAAGGCCGTCGGGGCGCCGTGCCGAAACCGCGGCGACTCACCAACAAGGAGCGCCCAAGCCGGGTAGGCTTAAAAGGAAGGAGGTCAGGATCGAGACGCTGTCACAGCGCTATAATCTAAAACCTGCTCCACGATTACCGTCTTTGAAATGTAACAGTATTCGTTGTGCTCTGGCAGGAAAAGTACTCGCCGGACCGGCGATCCTGCCGGCCACGCCTCCACCAGCCGGACTCAAGAACCGGCCTCAAGGGCGGAGGCCAACGTGGGGACAATGCTGGACAGTCCTCCTACAAAGGATGCGGATAGAATATCCGCTACAAATTCTGAAGCGGAGAGCGCTATGAATCAACGGCGTCGGTGGGCCGTACTCCGCAACGCTAATTTCTCCAAAGAGGAATTCAATGCCTTCAACTCGGGATATGCGTACATCCGAGCTGCGCAAGGTGGGCTTGCTAGAGCCACCAACCAGTATTTGAAGGATATACAGGTAAGAAAAAATCTGATAATTATGTATATCAGTAGCCCTTGATACTTGAAACAGTTGGCACAACTGATTTAAGGATCATCGTATGAATAGGTTCTTACAGAGAATAACACCCATTTGACTCAAGATCTAGAGGACTGCAAAGCCCAGCTAAGGGCCGCAGTTGCCGAAATAGAGAAATCCAAGAAGGCCTCATCTGGTAATACTTCTCTCGATCAAAGAAAATGTAATTACATATACCAGTGAGTACTCGGCATGCTTGCAAATCTAACAATAGATTCTACAGACAATCCCGAAGTGAATTCGGAGATCGTACAAGAGGATGAGCAGTGAGCTCAGCGACAGCTAGAGGCTGGTGAACGCGTGCTTACATGGGTTAGGCAAGAGAAAAACGATCTCCAGGATGCCAATACCCAGCTGGGGGTTGCATTACGAGATATTCGGGTCCAGCTTGCTGACTCCATGAAGGAGAATAAGAGGCTTCGGCGCGACATTTTTAGTATGTTCTCAATTGAACCTTTATTCAGTTCGGCGCAGAAACGGGCTAACAGAGTTCTTCCTGTAGGTATGCTGACAGGTCGCCCCAAAGAGGAGATGCCCGGATCCGCGGGCGATCTTCTGCAAGAGCTCTCATAACTGCACGAACAAGCTCGGCAAGTGATGCAGAGTATTGCCCATGCCTTGTGGCCATCCGCCTCCCCGCTAGGAGGCATGGGGGAGCTTGTAGAGATGCTCAAGGGAGCGCAGCGGCGCTTCCGATTATGGAAGACATCTGCCTGCCGACAAGGTGCGAGGTAAGCCTGGGCCATGGTGAAAACGCGGTACACCAAGGTTGACCCGAATCACATGGCCAAGGTCGGACCTGTAGGGTCAGATGGGAAAGAGATCCCAGTTAGTCTGGCGTATGACCTGGTAGGTTTAGCCGCAAAGTATTTCCAACAGGATTGTAGGCTAGACAACCTGTTGGATGGTATAGAAGAAGAATTTAGTCAGTCTAAGTGAATGTGTACTTCAAATGTCATATTTTGTCCCTAGCCTGATTGTAAATCATTTTTCATGGCAGACCTTTTTGCTTCAACCTCCAGAGCCGACAGTCCGGAGTGTGTCCGAATACTCGCTCAGTTATGTAAAAACCGGGGTACGCATGGAAACCAGGCATAGGGGTCATAATTGGTTGAATAGACAAGTACCCAACTAGCTATGTTATATTACATGGATAGCAAGAAACATCTTCCAAGGAGAATAGTTCTGTTAAAGGTTCCTTTCCCCAGGCATGCATGCATTAATGTGCATGTCCGAACTGCGAAAAGAGACGCAAGATATAAACATCTGGGGGCATATATTGTAATGGGTAAGAAATATCTTTTGTTCATCGACCGAATATTCCCTTAAGAATGCTAGCTTTCAGCTTCACCCAGTCTGAGGTACACATCCGGCTGACCCGGCAGTAACAATCGCAGAGGTGCTCCCCTTATGCCCTAGCCGAACTAACGGGGGCGTAGGGCATAAACGCAAGAGCTAGGCAACACAGCTTGGCCAAAACTGAAGTCATATCGATGCACATAATGGCGAAAAAATGTACATATGAAAAAGTGACACATATATGGTGGGCATAAAGCCTGAAAGTTAATTATATTAAGCTTCCATATAAGAAGCCCTCAGGTATAATGAGCGCGCATAGCGCGTCAAGATTGTGTAGTCAAGACATACTTTAAGCTTTTAAGGCCATAAAGAAAAAGGAAGAAAGAAAGAAAGAAAGAGGATATAACTTTAAAAAAGGCGGAGGTAAGGAGACGAACACAGAGTCTGACTCTAGGCATAGAATCTTCGGAGTCTGGCCGTGTTCCATGGGTTTGGCTCGAGTCAATTATCAGATGCGTCATGCAGACGGTACGCTCCTCCGGTGAGAACTTTATCAATGATTAAGGGACCCTCCTACTTGGGCTTGAGCTTATCCTTTTTCTTCTCTGGTAGGCGTAAAACGAGTTCGCCAACGTTATAAGTTTTGGCCCGTACTTCCCTGCTTTGATACCTGTGAGCCTGTTGCTGATAGAATGCGGAACGGGCTTTTGTGACATCACGCTCCTCCTCCAGGGCATCTAAACTGTCCTGCCGATCAAGCTCGGCTTCTCTCTCTTCGTACATCCGCACTCGAGGTGAGTCATGAATGATGTCGCAGGGCAATACCGCCTCTGCGCCATACACCATAAAAAATGGTGTGTATCCGGTAGTGTGATTCGGCATGGTCCGCGGCCCCCATAGTACAGAGTCGAGCTCCTCAACCTAGTGCGTATCTGATTCCTTCAAGGATCGCACTAGTCTGGGTTTGATGCCGCTCATAATAAGACCATTTGCTCGTTCGACTTGACCGTTTGTTTGGGGATGATAAACGGAGGCGTAATCAAGTTTAATGCCCATCCGCACCAAGTTTTCACCTCGTCGGCTGTGAAGTTGGAGCCATTATCGGTGATGATGCTGTGGGGGACACCGTAACGATGTATGAACCCTGATATGAAGTCTATCATTGGTCTGGATTCGGCCGTTTTAACTGGTTTGGCTTCTATCCATTTGGTGAATTTATCCACCATGACCAACAGGTATTTTTTCTTATGGCTTCCTCCTTTAGGGGGTCCAACCATATCGAGCCCCCGGACCGCAAAGGGCCAAGTTATGGGGATTGTTTGGAGTGCGGTAGGTGGCATATGGCTTTGATTTGCAAAAGGCTGGCAACCCACGCAATGTTGTACGAGGTCCTGTGCGTCTGCTCGGGCTGTCGGCCAGTAGAAACCTGTACGAAAGGCCTTGCTTACAAGGGTCCGAGCTACTGCATGGTGGCCGCCGAGTGCAGCATTAATTTCGCCAAAAGCTGCCGTCCTTCCTCTTCGGAGATGCACCTTTGAAGTACTCCGGTAGCGCTTTTCTTATAAAGCTCTCCCTCGTGAACCTTGTAGGCTTTAGAGCGCCGCACAATGCAACGTGCCTCATTTTGGTTGTCAGGGAGTTCTTGCCTATTTAGTTAGACTAAGAAGGGTTCTGTCCACGGGGTGACGACAGTCATGATCACGTGGGCCGATGGTGTTATTTCGGTGGCGGAGCCTCCGATTATGTCAGTGTGTTTGGGATCTGGGGTTGTGGTCGGATCCAGACTGGTATTGCCGGTCTCCCCTTCCCACACCACAGATGGCTTGAACAGCCTTTCCAAGAAGATATTAGGTGGGACGGGGTCGCGCTTAGCGCCGATGCGGGCGAGGATATCCGCCGCTTGATTGTTTTCTTGGACCACATGGTGGAATTCGAGCCCCTCGAACTGAGCTGACATTTTGAGGACGACATTGCGGTAAGCCGCCATTTTTGTGTCCTTGGCATTAAAGTCTCCATTTATTGAAGATATTGCAAGGTTCGAATCCCCACGCACTTCTAGGCATTGAATGCCCATGGAGGCTGCCATCCGGAGACCATGCAATAGAGCCTCGTATTTAGCTGCATTGTTGGAATCTGTGTATAATATTTGGAGTATGTATTGGACTGTATCTCTGGTGGGGGATGTCAGGACAACGCCTGCTCCCAGACCAACCAGCATCTTAGAGCCGTCAAAGTGCAAGATCCAATTGGAGTATGCGCCGTACTCTTTAGGGAGTTCGGCTTCTGTCCATTCGGCGACGAACTCAGCCAGTACTTGCGACTTAATGGCTCGCCGTGGTTTATATATGATGTCGAATGGGAGGAGCTCGATAGCCCACTTAGCAATCTGGCCCGTGGCATCGCGGTTATTTATTATATCGTTGAGTGGTACTTCAGAGGCCACCGTGATTGAACACTCTTGAAAGTAGTGTCATAGTTTCCGGGATGCCATGATGACCGCGTATGCTATCTTTTGATAATGTGGGTATCGTGACTTGCATGGGGTGAGGACAGTGGATACGTAGTATACCGACTTTTGAAGCGGGAACTTATGTTCGTCCATCTCTCGTTGATGACGAGCACTGCGCTTACAACCTGGTGTGTTGTAGCTATATATAACAGCATGGATTCACCAATTTTTGGTGCATCTAGGATTGGGTTGCTGGCCAAGAGGGCCTTTATTTCTTCCAGTACGGCCGTAGCTGCATCCGTCCACTCGAAGTGCTCAGTGCGTCGAAGAAGGCGATAAAGAGGTAGTGCCTTTTCTCCCATCGAGAGATAAAGCGGCGTAGGGCAGCCACGCATCCAGTTAATTTCTGGATTTGCTTGAGGTCTGTTAGGGTAGCCAACTGTGACAGAGCTAGGATTTTAGCCGGATTTGCTTCAATTCCTCTATTTGAAACGATGCAGCCCAAGAGCTTTCCGGCTGGGATGCCGAAAACGCATATTTCCGGATTGAGCTTGATGTCATATGTTCGGATATTGTCAAACGTGAGCCTCAAGTCGTCTATTAAAGATTTGATGTGCCTTGTTTTGATGACCATGTTATCTACGTATGCCTCGACTGTTTTGCCGATTTGTTTTTTCAGGCATGTCTGAATCATGCGTTGATAGGTTGCACCGGCATTTTTGAGCCCGAAAGGCATGGTATTAAAATAGAAGGGGTCGTACGGAGTGATGAATGCCATTGTGGCTTGATCGGACTCCGCCATCTTGATTTGATGGTATCCGGAGTATGCGTCGAGGAAGCATAGTGAGTCGTGTCCTGCGGTGGCGTCGATGATTTGATCAATGCGGGGGAGGGGGAAGGGATCCTTGGAGCAAGCCTTATTGAGGTCCTTGAAGTCGACACATAGGCGCCAAGATTTGTCCTTCTTTGGTACCATTACTAGGTTCGCTAGCCAGTCCCGGTGTCTTATTTCTCTGATGAATCTAGCTTCAAGTAGTTTCGCTAGCTCTTCTCCCATAGCTTGTCGTTTAGGCTCTGAGAAGCATCCTAGTGTCTGCTTGACTGACTTGTATCCCTTCAGTATCTAGAGGTTATGCTCGGCCAGCCAGCGTGGGATTCCTAGCATATCTGAGGGGTGCCAGGCGAAGGTGTCCCAATTCTCGCGTAAGAACGCCCATAGTGCGGCATCGATTGTGGGGTCCAGTTGCACCCCGATGGATGCTGTTTTTGTAGAGTCTGTTGGGTGGAATTGGAATTTGACGATCTTGTCCACTGGCTTGAAATAGGTGGATTTGGGTCGCTTGTCGAGTATCACGTCGTCCCTATCCACTATGGAGCGTAGCAAAGTTAATTCTTCGGCCGCAAGGGCTTCGGATAGTGCCTCCAGGGCCAGGGCGGCGGTTTTATTTTCGGCGTGGAGTGCTACGTCCGGATCACTGGCTGGAGTGATGATTCCATTGGGCCCGGGCATCTTGAGCTTCATGTACCCATAATGGGGTATAGCTTGGAAGCTCGCGAATGCGTCCCGCCCTAAAAGGGCGTGGTATCCACTATTGAACGGGGCCACTTGGAATGTTATCTCTTTGGACCTGTAATTTTCCGGCGTGCCGAATACCACATCGAGTGTGATTTTTCCCGCACATCGTGCCTCCTGACTAGGGATAATTCCTTTGAAGGTCATGCTGCTTTGCTCAATGCAGCTCTTGTCTATTTCCATTTTGTTGAGAGTTTCCTCGTAGATGAGTTTTAATCCGCTACCACAGTCCATGAGCACTTTAGTGATCCGGAAGCCGTCCACAATTGGACTAAGGACCAAAGCGGCTGGTGCTCGGACTGTTCGGAATTGAGGTTCGTGACTGGCATTGAATGTTATGGTCGTGTCATTCCATGGATTTACCGCTGCTACATGGCAGACTTCGACGAGACTGCGGAGTGCTCTCTTGCGCCTGTTATTTGAGGTGAAAGTCTCAAAGACTGTAAAAACTGTATTGTTATTTTTTGCAAGATGATGCTCTGCGGTATTGTTATCGTGGAGATCCTCGCTGCGCTTGGTCACCTGCTGAAGTATCCAACATGCTCTAAGGCTATGTGTTGGTATGGTATCCGGTGTGGTGTGAATTTTGCATGGCCCATTGAGCCATCCCTCCAATACAGTTTCGCGCCCTATATGAGCTTTGGTTTCTTTGTAATCGGATCGGGTGACTTGCAAGAGTGCGCCCTTTTAGTTCGGACGGGGGGTTTAGTGAGGGCCGGAGGGTCCCAGAATTTTGCTTGGGTTTTCCAGGTGCTTTCCATCGCATAGTACTTCTGTACTATGGCCGCCAAGTCAGTGAAGTGTGCTATGTCACGGTGACTTATGGCGTTGAGGATTCTCTTGTCCGTGCAATTTTTACAAAAGAATGAGATTCCGTCTTCCTTGCGATAGTCCTTGACCTTGCTCATTACAAGGAGGAATCTAGCCCAGAAGTGATGTACTGTCCCTTGGGGCTCTTGTCTAATGTCGGAAAGATCGCTTGCATCTGGGTGGGTGGGTAGATTTAAGTCCAAACCCTGACCCGATGTGAGACCCAGGAGCAGAGGAGCTTCTGATCTTGGCAGTTCGGGCTCCGGGATGTTGCCCAATTTTTTTGGCCCGCTGTCCGATTCTAGGTTCGGAGCTTGGGCCATGTCCTCCCATGGGCAGGTATCCGGCTCGGAGAGTTCGGTAATCCGGACATAGTTCGTCCTCAAAATAGAGGAAGAATCGCAGCATTGCTCCTCCACCACCGCTATCTGGTGGGTGACCGGCGGGGAGTTAATCTCCCTTTGATCGGGTTTAAGCCCAATCCGATCATAGTCCATAGCGACTCCCAAGGCGGCGATGCGATCCAAGAGCTCGTTCAAGGACAAGAGCTCCATTGGATCCATCTGCTCGGTGTATTTCGAGCTGACGTGGAGGCTGTTTTCGATAACCCAAGAAGTCATTGTCGGCGCGGTGGCCGAATGGGCGGTCATAACGAAGCCGCCTAATCGGAGAGTTTGGCCTAGAGCTAAGGCTCCCCCAGAAGTGATGTTGTCCTTGACAACAAGGCAAGCCATCAAGCCTTACCGTGACGGCATAGTGGAACTCTCAATGAAAGCACCAATGTCGGTGTCAAAACTGGCGGATCTCGGGTAGGGGGTCCCAAACTGTGCGTCTAAGGCTAATGGTAACAGGAGGCGGGGGACACAATGTTTACCCAGGTTCGGGCCCTCTCGATGGAGGTAATACCCTACTTCCTGCTTGATTGATCTTGATGATATGACTATTACAAGACTTGATCTACCATAGAGGGCATTGTTGTTGTCCTATGGACTAAATCCTCCGGTTTATATAAACACCGGAGGGGGCTAGGGTTACACAGAGTCGGTTACAGAGAAGAAAATCTACATATCCGAATCACCAAGCTTGCCTACCACACAAAGGAGAGTCCCACCCGGACACGGGACGAAGTCTTCAATCATGTATCTTCATAGTCCAACAGTCCCACCAAAGTATATAGTCCGGTTGTCCGAGGACCCCCTAATCCAAGACTCCCTCAGCTGGATTGCCTTGTTCGTAGTAAATCTTTGCCCTCATAAAGGCTTTTTAAAGTAGGACAAACACTCCTCAGCACCTAGCCAAGGAGGCGGAAGCCGATGGTCGGTTAACAAAGTTTTGTACAATGCGGATCCGAGCATTAATGATGTAAAGTACTTGGATACATAGAATCATTACACATAATTTGTGATTTTACTATGGATATCAATCCTTAATTCGACCACCCGTGCCCACATTAAGGCTGGGGGCTACTGGGCTTCCTGCTCACTATTTATAAATATTAAAGGGCACATCGATCCCCTGATCCGGTGTTGCCACCCGACCAGTGTCTCGGGGGCTACTGTGTTGCCTGTTCAATGCAGAGAATTCAAAGTGCTCAGTGTTCGGCATGACCAAACTATGGGCACACACGTCTTCGGACAACAATAGGTACCCTCTGGACCTATCTGGCGTCAAGCTAATATATTGCGGCAACTTCTCAAGACCCTCTCTCAAGGGCCCATTCGCCAATCACTATTATCTCTAATATATTACACTGCATTTCTATTCCTACATATGCTGCCGAGCTAGGAGTTGATCCTCAGGCCGATTTTGCGAATCGACCTAAGTCTCATGGGCTACTCGGGTCAGCGGTTTCATGTTTTCCTTCAGGTGCATCTCGGGTTTTAGACTGACACACACCTTGAGGGCTACTAGATATACATATACTGACTATATATCTCGACGGAGAATAAATTGCACCAGTCAAAAATATTCACAAAAAACCAGCCCGCGATTGGGGTGGTGCACCACCTCGGAAGAAGTCTGGCATAAAGCTCGGGCGCCAGTGGCTAGCTCCAAAGAGGGCATTTCCGGCATTAAGCTCGGCTAAACTCCTTCAACTTTTTTGAACCAAGATGATCTATGACCTCTCGGATACAGTCCGGCGTTGGAGCTCGGATACAGTCCGGCGTTGGAGCTCGGATACATTCCGGCGTTAGAGCCTGGAAGCAGTCTGGCGTTGGTGCTTGGCTGCAAAAGATATCTCGAATGCATTCCGGCGTTGGATCTCGGATGCAAGAGGACACCACCGCACGGTAACAACTTCAAACCCGAGGTGTGGCATAAAAAATGATCCTAAGGCATTGATAAAGGCCGAAAACTTACAGGGGCTCCTTGGATACTCGATGTGTAAACCCTTCAGATTCACTTCGGCGATCATCAAGATCGAAGAGAAGATTTGTTGAACCAGTTTTCAAGACCGGCGACTGAAGATGAAGAACAGTTCAGAAGAATCGAGGAGCGTCCCCAACTTGAAGACCAGTTCAGGGGGCTACTGATGGTGTCCTGGACTAGGGGTACTCACCACGTCGTCTCCCGATCGGTTAGATTGGGCCGAGGACCCCCATGGTTGTATACTCATGGGCCACTTCGGACAACTGATGCATACACGAGGAAGATTCCACAAGACTTGGTGATCAAGATAAGGACTCCTCCCCACCATCGTATTCGGCTAGGACTCTTGTTATCCTAGGCCTCTGGTACATTATATAAACCAGGGCCAGGCTAGTCGATAGATCATTATGACAATCATATAAGCTAGACTTCTAGGGTTTAGTCATTACGATATCGTGGTAGATCAACTCTTATAATACTCATATTCATCAAGATTAATCAAGCAGGAAGTAGGGTATTACCTCCATAGAGAGGGCCCGAACCTGGGTAAACTTTGTGTCCCCTGTCTCCTATTACCATCAACCTTAGACGCATAGTTCAGACCCCGTACACGAGATCCGCCGGTTTTGACACCATTAGCCGCCCAGGGGCCGGGGTGTGCGGCCCCTACGGGGACCAACAACAAAAGTCCTGCACTATCCAATGTCCGAGAGACGGCGCAACCTGCTCCAGATCCGGAGGCGGCGGATACATTGATGGACACATTACGACGTGCATTCGTCTCAGAGGAGCATTATACCTTAATGGGTATGGTGGTCGAGAAGGTTCGATCCGCGAACAGCGGATTGAATAAAGCCTTTACGACCCTGCTAAGAGGCTTCGAGGTACGTAATGTAATGTTTTTAATTGTGTTATAAATGCAAAAATACACCTGTGTATAGATAGTAGCCCCTGAGACTCTAGTTGACATCCAAAGGGAGGCGATCAGAGGATCAAAAATATATGCCCAGGAAATGATCTGACTAATTAAAACACAGGTTGTTACATCCGTGGCAAATGCCCAAGCTATAGAGGTAGCACATCTGAAGTCGAAAGTTGATGTAGCAGATGATGACATCACGCTTATTAACAGGTGGCTCGATGAGGCGCAAGGTATGTCTTTGGGGCACTTAGTACATGCTAGTATTATGAAATGAGTGTGACACTGAGAATTTGTATATGCATGACTACAGATAGTGCCACCTCCATTGAGACCCTTCGGGCTGAACTTGCCCGGGCCAAGGAGCAAGCCAGGATGAGTAATGCAGCTGCCGAAAAAGGTGGTTGTTGAATTGAAGGCCAAACAGGCTGCCTGGCACCAGTGCGAGGAGAAAATATCCACTATGGCGCTGGAGCTGAAGGATGCCGCTGGCCAATGCGAATTGCTCGAAAAAGATAGCCAAAACAAAACGGCTAATCTTGAAAAGGCCTTACAAGAGGCTAGAGAAGCACGGTCTGAGTCTAGAGCGGCTCGGGAGGACATCCAACAAGCTGGGGAGATCGCGGCTGGTAAGCCCTTCTTATTACAAACTAAATTTGGCGATTCGAAGTATGCCCCGCTTAATCAGATGTGGAGTTCTCCAGATGCACTTTTGGACTTGTTGAAGAGTGTCTTTGATGTGACACAGTTTTTCCAAGCACAAGAAGGACACGCAACGGAGAAGCTTTTCTGGTCACAATTTAGCATGCCAAAGCGGCCGTTGTTGTTGAACGAACAAATGACCCTGTGGGCTGAGCTCCACAAGCTATCTGGATCTGCCATGAGGGACGTTGTAGTCCGGCTGTGGCTGGCTGAGCCAATTACGAATAGTTACTTCAGTTTGGTGCGGCGACTTGTTGATGCGGTTGTCGGTGTCAAAACCGGCGGATCTCGGGTAGGGGTCCCGAACTGTACGTCTAAGACTAATGGTAATAGGAGGCAGGGGACACGTTGTTTACCCAGGTTCGTGCCCTCTCGATGGAGGTAAAACCCTACTTCCTGCTTGATTGGTCTTGATGATATGAGTATTACAAGAGTTGATCTACCACGAGATCAGAGAGGCTAAACCCTAGAAGCTAGCCTATGGTATGATTGTTGTTGTGTCCTATGGACTAACCCTCCGGTTTATATAGACATCGGAGGGGGCTAGGGTTACACAGAGTCGGTTTACAGGGGAGGAGATCTACATCCAAATCACCAAGCTTGCCTTCCACGCCAAGGAGAGTCCCATCCGCACACGGGGCGAAGTCTTCTGTCTTGTATCTTCATAGTCCAACAGTCCGGCCAAAGTATATAGTCCGGCTGTCCGGATACCCCCTTATCCAGGACTCCCTCAGTAGCCCCTGAACCAGGCTTCAATGATGATGAGTCCGGCGCGTAGATTGTCTTCGGCATTGCGAGGCGGGTTCCACCTCCGAATACTCCAAAATTAATTCCGAACACAAGGACCGTGTCCAGCTCTGTAAGATAAATTCCATATACCACCATAGAGAGAATAATAATCCACGAATCCGATCTGCTGACAATTCCTCGTGGTGTGACATCACGCCATGGCTCTGTAACTTATTTGAACCGTTTTTACAACCTGCTTCCATACGTATCGCGAAGCGGTTTCTTTAGCACGTCTTGTCAAAGCAGAGATCATGTCCCCTTAATGCGGGATCCCCTTCAATACGGGCGTGGGTAACCCAACCGTACCACCGATTACGGTAAGTGGGGAACGAGCAGGCTCCGTTAGGCAAGCGGGGAGGAGTAAAGTTTCATCGCCTTGATAAAAGGGGGGAAAGCCTCCTCCCTTCTACCCGTGCCTCCTTCTACTTCCGCTCGCCCCTTTCCTTCCGCCCGAGCCCTAGCGCCCAAGCATTCATCATCCTCACCAAAAAAGGTCCTCTGAAAATGTTCAAATCTGGAGCAGGAGGCAAGTGGATGGCCTCCTCCATCCATGAGAAGGATATTAAAAAGCTGCGGGCGGCCGGATATTTGGCCAAGAAAATCGGCCACCGTTTTCCAACGGCGGGACAGATCGTCCCTACTCCGGAGCCCCATGAGAGAGTCGTTTTCCTCCCCCATTTCATCCGCGGGCTCATGTTCCCCCTCCAACCTTTTGTGTGTGGCATCATTTATTACTACGGGATTGATTTTCACGATCTATCCCCCAATTCCTTCCTCAACATCTCGACATTTATCGTCGTGTGTGAGGCCTTTCTCCGTGTCTCGCCGCACTTCGGGCTATGGCTCAAGATCTTCAACGTGAAGCCCAAAGTGGTGAATGGCGAACATGCCGAGTGCGGAGGTGCCATGGTGAGCAGGATGCCCAAGGTTGTATGGCCGACGAGTACTTTCAATGACTCCATCAAGGAGTGGCAGCAACAGTGGTTCTATATCACCGAGCCGCGCGGCAAAAAGTGGGCCGCTGCTCTTGAGTTTCGATCTGGAGCCCCTTTGCGACTCACATCCTGGCCCAAGAAGGGCGTGAACTGGTCGTCATCCGACGAACTGTCAGTGATCTAGGCACGCGTCAAAGGTCTGGAGGACAAGGCCGTCAGGCTTGTTGAAGTGGTCCAGGTGATGCTGGTCCGCCTGATCCTTCCTTGTCAGGACAGAGGCTGTGATTTGTGGGACTATGATCCGGCCGAACACCGGACCCTGCGGGAGCTTTTCGGCTCCTCGCACAAGGACATCTGAAAGGTGCTCTTTAAGTCCAACAAACCATGGCCGGACTCGGCCGCAGACCGCGGGCACCAACTGTCCCACCCCGCCAGCCCGGTAAGTTGCCATCATATCTTGGCTATTTGCATGTTTCATTAGTATGTCCCGGAGGAGATGTTTTTTTAACGTGTCTTTCCATGGTTGCCTTCAGGAATGGACGAAGGTGGCGGAGCGGATTCATTGTCCGGCCCTGCTGCCGGAAGAACCGGCGGGACCTCTTCTGATGAAGACGCTGGTCCTAGCGCCTTACAAGGCGCCAAAGAAGGAGGCCACAAAAAAGGCCAAGGAGACCAGGAGCGGTCTCCGTCGTCGTGGCGCTTCGGACACGAAGTTCGAAGACTCCAATGACCCTCCATCCTCCGAAGAGAATGAGGAAGAGGAAGAGGATGAGGAAGAAGAAGAGCTCGAGTCCCCTACGAGGGGGAAGAAGAAAAGGGCAGCCTCCTCATCCTTAGAGGCAGATTCGCCTAAGAGGGGGAGAACATCCGTCCTCGAGGCGTCCGTCACGGCTACCGATAGCAGCCCGGAGGAGGATCCCAGGGCCCAGCCCCTGGTACAATCGTGAGTGCACGAAATCCGAGCATATTCATGCATCCATAATATACTAGAATGTAGCATTTTGATTCGCACTGTGCTTTTTACAGTCCGGCGAGGTCTTCGGCCCAACAGGCCTCATCAGAGAGCTCGTTGGGTTCCGATGCCCTGGAGAGTGAAACACCTCCCAGGGGCCCTTCCCAAGAGCCTGGCTGTGACACCGAGGTGTCGTCCAAAAGGGACCTGAGCCAGGGGGCGTACCTCGGAGGCCGGGCATGCGGGAGTGGCAGTTCCCAAGAATGTCGACGGTGGGGACCATCGTGAATCCGGCCCGTACCCAGACAGAGTCCTGGAGGCCCTTAAGGCTCCAAGATCAGGCAGGCAGCCCCTCTTAACTGGAGGGTGCGATCCTTCTCCGCCTGCGGCCTTCGTCCAACCGAAGGTGTCAGGCGGCCTATCGACAACACTAGAAAGTGTGTCCATTATTGATGAACACCGCGCTCTTATGGGCCTGGTGATAGAAAAGATTCAGGCCACCAAGAGCGGACTGAATGAATCATGCGTCAGCCTTATAAAAGGCTTGGAGGTATGTATAGAAGACTATCATAGTATAGATAGTAGCCCCTGATACACTGTCTGGAGAGGACAGGAACCGGACAGGGGATCAACTTCCCGTCCGCAGGAGACCTAGCTAATGCCGTATATATTTTATGAATCAGATGTCTGCGGCGACTGCCTCCTCTCATTCTGTGGAAGTGTCCGGACTCAAGCAGAGTCTTGTGCGGGCCGAAGAGGAACTCGGCTGAGTGAAGAAGCAGCTGGAGGACCAACAAGGTATGTTATGAAACTGTTAGTAAGTTTTAGCACAAGTAAGTAGTTGTGACTATCTTAGAGTATATATATCGCGCACGCCAGGGGCAAAAGCCAAATTTGAGGTGCTCAAGAAGGTTGTTGCCTTGGCCGAAAAGAAAGCGGCCGCCGAGCAGGCTCTCCGTGAGAAACACAAGGCGAGGGTTGTGGAAGTTGAACGAGAGCTTCAGGAGGCCGTAGGAAGAAGCAAAAGTTTGGAGCAGAGTTTATCATTGAAAGAATCCGAACTCGCCCAAGCTGTCCGGACCGTGAATGAGGTTCGGGAAGAAGCCCAGACGGTGCTGAAGGATATTCAGGAGGCACGGAAGATTGCGTCCGGTAGGGGTTTTATATTTTTGTTCAAAGCGCCTTACGTTTTCGCAGGGAAGATTCATGGTGACCCATTGAATCTTAAATTTTTTAGGGGCATTTGCGGATTTACCGCATAGCATATCTGATGCTACCCAATTCTTCCGAGCCGAGAAGAAGGAAACTACAGAAAGGCTCTTCTGGTCGCAGTATTTGGCGCCGAATTACCCGGTGCCGTTTGTCAACCAACTCAAACAGCTAATCGAACTGCATCAGGCGGCCGAACTAGCCATGAAGGATTTGGTTATCCGGCTATGGCCCGTTGAGCCCATACCGAGTAGTTTCTTTGGGCTCGTGAAGCGGATTGTGAGGGCTTGCCCTCGGATGGATGTCATCAAGCGGTCAGTTTGCATAGAAGGGGCACGAATGGCCTTTGCCTGTGCGAAAGTGCACTGGGGGAGGCTTGATGCTGAGAAGCTAATGACTGAGGGTCCGCCAGAAGGGAAGGAGCACCGCAAGCCCAGACTATATTATGATGGTGTCATGAAGGGCGCCCGCCTCGTGGCCGAGGAATGTACAAAAGACATTATTTTTCCCTGAAAGTAGATGTGCTATCCTTTGTAAGGCAAAATAGAGTCACTTATATGTAGGTGTCTGCTCTGTGTAAATTCTATTCCTGTGCGGCCGTTTTAATATGTTAGTCCTGAGAGTTGGCTAGTCGTCGGCTTCTGCCCCCATGTAGGAACTAACGGGGTGTTCGGGATAAACTAGAATACTCTTTATCCCATTCTTGGGTCCATGAAGGAGGTGTTCAGCACAGCGAACCAGGCAATTGGACTATAGGGCTTTATTACTCTCACTTAGCCATAGAATTCGAGTATGGGAGGCGCAGCCCCTGGTGTTCGGAAGACCGCACGGGGGCTCTAATAGCGCCTGATCGGTGGACCGATCCTTTGCACGCTGCATTTTATTATCGCATTTATGCGGGCAACCTCTCGAACAGCTGACCAGCTCTCGCCTTATCATGATAGTCGGTTTTCGGCTTTCTCTACTGAGGTGTTCGTCCGGTAGAACTGGGACACAATCGCAGTTGTTCTCCGAGCGCTACCTTAGCCGATATTACGGAACGTAAGGTACCAAAACATGGGAGCCGGGCAAACCCAACCAATGACCCAAGACATGATTCGGAGCTGATGCATATAATGATATAAGTTCGGGGTGCCGAACGACCGAGAAGGTGTTCAGACTTTAGTCGTCGTAGTACGGGTGCAAGGAAGCCCCTGACGTTCAAAGGTATAACTCAATGTTTGGATGCCGTTATGACAAAATGTCGTTGAGAAATAGCAGATAAGCGTCAAATGACTCTACATGCTGTATTTAAGTAACACGTCTATGCGTATGAGTACGATGCATGTTATAAAAGAGAGGCATGATGGCAGAACCTGTGAGGGTCGGGCGGTAGTTGGTTGTGCGCGAGTTCGGAGGAATATCCGGATTGTATTTAGGTGGGGTGGAGATCCACCCTGTGTGCGCCTGAGCTGCTTCCAAGTCGCCGGTCCAGTTGTGCGTGAGGGCGAACCTGCTTAAAAGGCGTGTGTGAGTAGTGGCTGAGCCGTGGATGTGATCCGTCCGACTTACGCTAAAGGATCTGTATGAGCTATGGTTAGGTTGGGGTATCATGCAGTAGTTTGGACTCCTTTGTCGATGCCCGGGAGTTCGGCTGTCGAATCTAAGTTCGATTGAAAAAAACCGTGACTCGCTGCTTCAGTAAATAAGGTAGCCGAATATTCTTCGGTGCCGAGGCGAAGCTCGGTCTTGACCGCATTAGTGATTTCATCACGTGGGTCTTGGGTGGTAATGCGTTGAGTCGCAGTGTATCCTGGCGGTGCTGAGTGGCTACTGCTTAAAGGCGTTTAGAACGAAAGTTGGTATGACATTTTTGGCTATACGGAGACCAGCTCTGGGGTGGCGGGGCCTAGATGGCCCTCACTCCTATTTATGATACTCTACAATGAGTTATTTGGTGAGTCTGATCCTCGAGTCAGCAGTCCCTAGACTTGATAATCTGGGCTTCTTCATGCTCCTTTCGGGGCCGGCCTGCCGATTTGTTTAAAAACCCAGCATTCTCTATTGGTATGATTGGTAGCCGCTCCTGGAGTGCCATGAATTTGACATGGGCGGTCAAGTATGTAGTTCAAGCTGGAGGGGCCCGAAGATGTGGAAGTCTCTTCTCCCGCTTAACGGGTTGAGGATTACGGGCTCCTGTGTTGATCGTCGTTCCCTGGGCGCCATTGATTGCCTTGGGATGCTTATAGTTGTTGCACCAAGGTCTATAGACTCTGTTTCTGTCCGCTGATGCATCCAGGGTGCTTCCTGTGTTGTTGTTTGGTATAACATGCCGGTCTTATGCGCAGCCCCTTGTCGCGGTGTGCTGTCGGCGGGGTGTAGGCTTGCGTTTACTTTTTAGTGCCACCTCCTCGAATTGAGGTAGCAGCCTGTGTTTTAGGTAGTATTTTGTTCGGCGCTTGAGTCTGTATTCTTCGGCTACCCGGGCCTTAGTCCGTCTGTATGTGAGCAGATCTTGTTCAGCTTGAAGCTGCTGATGCTTCTTTCTCAGGCTTCGTGCAGTGGCTATAAGCCTGCGCTTGAAGCGCTCCTACTCTATGGGATCCTCTGGTACGCCGAATTCATCGTCATCGAGGCTCACCTCGTCTTCGGAGGGAGGCATATAGTTATCGTCCTCCAAGTATTCATCTGTTGTCTGTTCGTCTGGGCTAGCCTGCCCGTGTTCCTATTTGGCTTGCTTGAGGGTGGGTTGATCAGGATCATATTCCTCTTCGGCACCATCTGGCTTTTCTTCTCTAGTGCCGGTTTTGTTGTGGCGAGGCTTGGAGCGGCGCCGATGACGCCCATGTTTTGCTTTCCTCCCCGAGGGGTTATCTCCCATTGCCTCATCACCATTGGTTTCCTTGGGAGTATCCACCATATATATATATATCATATGAAGAGATGGCAGTCCAGCGCCATGTGGGCGGTGTTTCCTGTTTTTCTCCCGCGTCCTCGTCTATACCGTCGATGCCTTCAGAGTCGAAGTTAAGCACGTCGGTCAAATCGTCGACCGTGGCTATTAAGTGGGTGGTGGGTG
The DNA here is from genome assembly GCF_018294505.1 of Triticum aestivum. Lineage (NCBI taxonomy): Eukaryota > Viridiplantae > Streptophyta > Magnoliopsida > Poales > Poaceae > Triticum > Triticum aestivum. Next base: position 581,505,936 of record NC_057798.1, read on the forward strand.
GGTAACGAATTTCTTCATCGCCAGCTTCCACTCGAGCCGAACATAGTTCGGCCAGGAGTCTCCTGACAAAGAGAGAGACCATGAATTCAGCACGTCTCCAAAGGGTGAGTGCTGAAAGATATCTGCAGCGGCGAACTCCATGACTGGAGCCCAATTAGATTCGATGGGCACGGATGCGCGCGGTCCGGAATACACTACCGGAGATTAGTCCGGGGGTCCGGAGGTACAGATTTCCTGAGGAGAGGAGTCTGTGTTCGGCTCCAATGCCGATGAGAATGCGGCCTCCAGGGCGGGGTCCATCCACCCGTCCTCGAGAGGCATAGCCTGCTCTGGAATGAAGTCCGGAGCTGAAGCAGGTGCAATGTTCCAAATACTGTCCGACTGTAGATCTAAGTCATGCTTGTCGTGATTGTTCGACGCACCTGACACGGGCCCGAATCCGTCGAAGATCAAGTCTCCGTGGATGTCGGAGGTGTAGTTTAGGTTTCCAAACCTAACCTGATGGCCAGAAGCGAGTTGGCCCGCAGTGCGAAGCCGCCGAACACGAAGATCTGTCCAGGGAGAAAAGTCTCACCCAGGGCAGCATGGTTGAAGGTTGGAGAAGCCATCTAGCCTTGCAGTGATGACATAGAGGAACTCTCAATGAAAGAACCAATGTCGGTGTCAAAACCGGCGGATCTCGGGTAGGGGTTCCCGAACTATGCGTCTAAGACTAATGGTAACAGGAGGCAGGGGACACGATGTTTACCCAGGTTCGGGCCCTCTCGATGGAGGTAAAACCCTACTTCCTGCTTGATTGATCTTGATGATATGAGTATTACAAGAGTTGATCTACCACAAGATTAGAGAGGCTAAACCCTAGAAGCTAGCCTATGGTATGATTGTTGTTGTGTCCTACGGACTAAACCCTCCGGTTTATATAGACATAGGAGGGGGCTAGGGTTACACAGAGTCGGTTTACAGGGGAGGAGATCTACATCCGAATCTCCAAGCTTGCCTTCCACGCCAAGGAGGGTCCCATTTGGACACGGGACAAAGTCTTCTGTCTTGTATCTTCATAGTCCAATAGTCCGGCCAAAGAATATAGTCCGGCTGCCCGGATACCCCCTTATCCAGGACTCCCTCAGCGGTACCGCGCATCGACACTGTAAAGCGGTCATCGTGCATAGAAGGTGCACGGATGGCCCTTGCCCGTGTCAAGACATACTGGGTGAAGATGAAGGCCACTGATATTGCAGCAAAAAGTCCACCCAAGGGCGAGGACTATCATGTGCCAGAACATTATTTTGAAGATGTCCTAGAGGGTGCCCACTTAACAAAGGGTCAGTGCTCGAAAGATATTATGTTCGAGTGAATTTGTATTGAAATTGTAAAAACAATATTATGATATATTTAAGGCTATATTTTTTGTACTTTTGCCTAAAGAGTTTTTGGTGCCTCCTATGCGGCCGTTTCTTTTTTTATATAATCTGAAAGTTTGCCAGTCATCGGCTTCAACCCCTCTTCTGTATAATGCTGGGGTGTTCAGAAAGCATTTGATCACTCTTGATACAACGTCTTGGTCCGTTAAGGAGGTGTCAATGCGGCGAACCAGGCAGTAAGACTATAGGGCTTTAACACTTTCACTTAGCCATAGGAGTTTGACGGTGGGTCTACGACATAGCCCCTGGTATGTACGCAGTTATCCGAATACGGTGCATTTACATACGTGACTAGAAAGACGGTCCTTCATTAATGCGGAGGAATCGCTAAGATTCCGCTGAGTCATTGAGTGATTGACCAGCTCTCTCCACATCATGACAGTCAGTTTTCGGCTTTCTCTACTGAGGTGCTCATCCGGATGAACCAGGACACAATCACAGTAGTTCTCCCTTTACTACCCTAGCCGATAGAGCGGAACGTAAGGTAGTAAGCACAGGAGACGGGCAACCCAACTATTGACCAAAGACATGATTCGGAGATGGTGCATATAAGGCCAAACTCGCGACGCCGAACACTCCCTATAGGTGTTCGGACTTTTCAATATATACCAGGCTGAATACAGCCCCTCGTAATAGACCCTGGTTTCAAGGCACGTGTGGCAATCTGATGTGGGAAAGGACGCGGGTGGTGAGAGAACAAATCTCAAAACACAATACGAACCAAGTTGTTTCTATATTATCCACGTTTAGTACGGCGAGCCATATGCTTATAGATGATGCCGATATCTTCCTTGGACACTTTACATGCCAGGAAAGTATAAAACAAAAAGAGATAAAAGGGTTTACACACGGTCTTAATCTAAAAAAGAAACCTTAATGTGGGCCTCTATTGCCCGTCTGCGCCATTTTCTCCGTTGTGAAGTGTCCTTGAAGGGTATAGTGTGATTTCCATCTGTAAAAAAGAGGAAAAGAAACCGGGTAAAAAGAACCTGGTGTGGCCGTTTAGTAAAGCTGGTCCGTTTTAATGAACCATGGAAGATAACTTCTAGACTCCGAATAGGGTCGAGCCGCACTATGGACTTTTTGTGTGCAGTGTGCCCCTGGCGCCGCCCAAGGAATTTTGAGGGTATATTTGTGTACTCGTTGTATGTGTGCTATCTCCTTATGGTCCAGTCGATGGGGCGTAACTACTAATCGAGCTCTGGTTTATGTGAGCTGTCACACTGAGGTGTGCACCAAACACGTTTAACTGTGTCTGTGGTATTGATGACCGATGAGCTGCTCGGCTTAAATAGGCCATTTTGTGCTCCGACTGCTAGAGCCGCCGTATACTCTTCTGTATGAAGAGATCGCTCCGTATTTCCGCTGACCGTAATGACGCCATGTGGTCCAGGCATTTTTAGTTTTAGATAAGCATAATGCGGAACTGCATTGAAACGGGTGAAGGCCGTTCTTCCGAGTAGTGCATGATAGCAACTTCGGAATGGAGCTATGTCGAAGATTAGTTCTTCGCTTTGAAAGTTACCGGGAGAGCCGAATACAACCTCCAATGTTAAAAAGCATGTGCAGCGGGCTTCTACGCCCGGTATAACTCCTTTAAAGGTCATGTTGCTTGGCTTGATTCTTGACGGGTCTATCCCCATCTTGCGGACAGTGTCCTGATATATCAGATTGAGACTGCTGCTGCCGTCCATAAGGACTCGAGTAAGGTGGTATCCGTCGATTATTGGATCGAGCACTAGGGCAGCCGAATCCCCATGACAGATACTAGTCGGATGATCCCTACGATCAAAGGTGATCTGATAGGCCAACCATGGGTTGAATTTGTGGGAGACGGGCTCGATGGCATAGACATCTCAGAGTGCGCGTTTGTGCTCCCTCTTTGGGATATGAGTGACATAGATCATGTTCATTGTTTTGATCTCCGGTGAAAATTTCTTCTGTCTCCCCATGTTCGGCTGGCGAGATTTGTCGGGGGTTGGGTGCGACATATGCCAAAGGATGGCTTATCATGGTGGGAGCGAGTAGAACGTCCCCGGTGCCCGGAAGAGTGATGAGGCGTAGACACGAACGCCGGCCTACTTTAGCCAGGTTCGGGGCTCTCCTAGGAGATAACACCCCTAGTCCTGCTCTACGGGGTCTCCGCATGATCACTAAAGGCACAAGTGATACAAAGTTGCTCCTTGAGCTCTATGCTAGAGGTAGGAGAAGGCAAGGCTAGCTCTCTCCTGCCCTAGGAATGTGACTAGGTCTAATGGGGTGGGAACCTTTGCATGGGTGCCCTGGGGGGCTTAAATAGGCCTACCCCCAGGGGTACAATGGTAATCCGGCCAGCTGCTGGGCCCGGCTGTCAGCGTCTTTGGCCTCCGGCTTCTCCGCCGACTGCTGGGGCCCGCCGCCTGGTGGGCCCCGCCGCCTGGTCTGGTACGGAGCTGACAGGCCGCTCCCGCCACAGGCGGGTCTGGTTGGCGGCTGCTCACTGTAGCCGTGATGCTAATGACGCGGTCTTGGTCAGCTCAGCGTGGCTACAGTCCCGCCGCCTGGGGGGAGATCACTTTAGCCACACCTGGTCTCATCAGGTTAATGGCGTACTTGCTTCGAGGGAGGAGACGGCCGCCTGCTGGAGGCCGGCCCTCCTCTGGTCCGACTGATCCGGCATGTGCCGTCTTCGGGGGTGTCACTGCCCGGGAGGCCCCGTAGCCCGCGGGCCGTACTGACAGGCCATCGTGGGGAACAGGGCTCTGCCTGTCCGGAGTGACGTCAAGCGTAGGTGGCAGCAGTGCCACGCCATGCCGAGATCTCCGTCCGTACGGGGCATTGTGACCACGTTGAACCCACAATTTGGGGATACGGGCTTCACTATAGCCACGACCCATCTCGTCCTCTTGATGGGGGCACAAACTCTGAGGGCGCGAGGTGGCCGCCTGCTTGATGCCGCCCTCTCTAGAGGCTGGCTGGCTAGAATCGGCCGCTCATGGTGTCGTCGGCTGGTGGTTGGCCGCCCTCTGGTGGCCGGCCGTCGAGCTAGCCGACACCCGGAGGGCGCAGCTTCAGCTTGGGGCACAGCAAGGCGAAGCTGGCCCAAAGTCTTGATAAATCAAGGTACTCGGGTGAGGCTACCCGTGGCCCATTACTCCGACAGTAGTCCCCGAAGCCGTTGAGGCGTTGTGGTTGAGAGGCCGCGAAGTCTCAGCGGCTTCCCTCCTCACTGAGCTCCGGAAAAAATGTTCGATCCGCCTCGCGGTTAGCCGATTGCTGGAGTCGGCCTTGGCCAGGCGGGACTTTTTGGTTGTTTTCTGAACCTCAAGGCGGGAAAATAGGTGGCGTGCCTGCTAAGCCTCCCAGAGCCGCCGCCCGCCACAGACACGCCACGCGGCGCGCGCCAGCCCGGCCAGCCTACCATCCCACGCTCGTGATGGGACGTGGCAGTGGGCCGGGCCCGCCACTACCATGCCTCAGCACCCGGGTAGATCCATTGTACCGAGGGGGGCGGTTGTGATTCCCACGACCGCTCGAGCCGTGGTGAATGCGCACGGTAAATGGGGGGTCATGGGGTCGTGGGCACAGTTAATCCCACGACCCACGCCCCGCCCCCTCAGCTTCGTAGCCCGAGGGCTGTAAGTAGGGGGAGGGAGGGGTGCGGCAAAGCTCGCGTGCCCCCACCCACTCTCTCTTCTTCCTCTGCTCTCTCCTCCATCGCCGTCACTGCCGCTCCATGCTGCCATGGCACTGCCGCCGTTCCCCGTCGACGCACCCCTCCTCCTTCACGGCCCTGCCTAGAGCCATGGCGCGCGAGAAGGGTGGCGACTGGGACGGATCGACGATGATTGAGGATCACATCTCCTTCCTCCGCGACACGCGCCGGATGCCGAACGCGGCATTCGTCAAGGCGCGGGTGCCACCGGAGGCGGAGATTTCGCCGGCGCCGAGGGGGAACAAGCAGGTCGTCTTCCGCTCGCACTTCCTCCGCGGCTGCGGCCTTCTGGTGAGCGGCTTCCTCTGCTCGTTCCTTGACTTCAATCACCTCCAACCTCATCACCTCACGCCCAACACCGTGACTCTACTTTCCGCCTTTGTAACGGCGTGCGAGGGCTACATCGGCATCCTCCCCACAATTGAGATGTGGGGAGCATTCTTCTATGGGAAGCTTGGCACCTCTGCCAAGGAGGCGGCGGCCGAGTGCGGCGGGTTCGTCGCCGTGCGCCGGCCGGCAAAACGGAACGCCTTCCCCGTCATCAAGCTATCACAATCTGTAAAGATGTGGCAGTAATATTACTTCTACGTTGAGAACGTCGATCCGGCTGTCGACTTCATCAACCTGCCGGCCTACGAGGCCGGTCCTCCCACCGGGCTCCGGCCCAACTGGGGCTACAAGCCGAAGCCAGTGTCGCCGGACGCCGCGGCCGCCATCGGCCGACTCCGGGTGCTCCAGGAGTCGGAGAGCCTCGTGGCCTCCGACCTCCTCATCTCCTTCATCGAGCGCCGAGTCCTCCTGCTCTAGGGCTGCCCTCATCCGATCTTCCGGATGAGCGGGCGCCACGACCCCAACCGGGTGTGCATGAAGGAGATGCCGACTGCCGAGGTCGCGCGGATGGTGAACGAGATCTCCGACCTCAAGGTGTCGGAGGAAGACTGGCGGTACGGGAAGTGGCCGTACTCCCGCGACGAGCCGCCGCCTGCCGTAAGTTTCTTCATTTCTTCCTTCAGCTCTGTTTCTTAGTCTTGTTCTTGTCATGATGCGACTCCATTCTGGAGTGCAGATTTATATGTCCGAGACGACGACGGCCGCCATCGTGGGGTCGGGTGGCGACTACCTGCCGGACAGGGCGGTGAGCGATGTGGATGGCCCCGACTTGGGGGCGGCCGCCCTGGCGGACGACGCAACAGGCGGCGGCGGTGGAGCAGGCGGCTCTGAGGAGGGTGGCGGCATGGAGACTTGGACCGACAACGATGATGATGAAGACGAGCCGCGCCCCGCCCGGAGCACTGCCAACACCGGCGCCGGCCCCTCTTCTAGGTCGCCTGCCCGTGGGGGCAAACTTAAGCCCAAGCTTGTGTTGGTTTTCCTCGAAGAGGAGAGGGTGATGCAGCAAGTGTAGCGTAAGTATTTCCCTCAGTTTTGAGAACAAAAGTATCAATCCAGTAGGAGGCTCCTCAAAAGTCCCATGCACCTACACAAACAAATTGAGAACTCGCAGCCAACGCAATAAAGGGGTTGTCAATCCCTTCACGGCCACTTGCGAAAGTGAGATCTAATAAAGATAGTATGATAAGATAAATATATTTTTGGTATTTTACAATATAGATGCAAAAAGTAAAGATTCAAATAAAGTAGATTCAAAGCAAATATGATAACAGATAGACCCGGGGGCCATAGGTTTCAGTAGAGGCTTCTCTCAAGATAGCATAAGTATTACGGTGGGTGAACAAATTACTGTCGAGCAATTGATAGAAAAGCGAATAATTATGAGATTATCTAGGCATGATCATGTATATAGGCATCACATCCATAACAAGTAGACCGACTCCTGCCTGCATCTACTACTATTACTCCACACATCGACCGACTCCTGCCTGCATCTAGAGTATTAAGTTCATAAGAACAGAGTAACGCATCAAGCAAGATGACATGATGTAGAGGGATAAACTCATGCAATATGATATAAACCCCATCTTGTTATCCTCGATGGCAACAATACAATATGTGTCTTGCAACCCTTTCTGTGACTGGGTAAGAACACCGCAAGATTGAAAGCAAAGATAAGCACTTCTCCCATGGCAAGAAAGACCAATCTAGTAGGCCAAACCAAGCTGATAATTCGAAGAGACTTGCAAAGATAACTCAATCATACATAAAAGAATTCAGAGAAGATTCAAATATTATTCATAGATAAACTTGATCATAAACCCACAATTCATCAGATCTCGACAAACACACCGCAAAAAGAGTTTACATCGAATAGATCTCCACAAGAGAGGGGGAGAACATTGTATTGAGATCCAAAAAGAGAGAAGAAGCCATCTAGCTAATAACTATGGACCCGTAGGTCTGTGGTAAACCACTCACAACTCATCGGAGGGGCAAGGATGTTGATGTAGAAGCCCTCCATGGTCGATTCCCCCTCCGATAGAGTGCCGGTGAAGGCTCCAAGATGAGATCTCGCAGATACAGAAGGTTACGGCAGTGGAAATTTTGTTTCGTGGTGCTCCTGGATGTTTTCGGGGTACGTAGGTATATATAGGAGGAATAAGTACGTCGGTGGCCGCCCGAGGGGCCCACGAGACAGGGGGCGCGCCCTACAGGGGGGGCTATCTCGTGGGGTCCTCGGGAGCTTCTTGACTTGCACTCCAAGCTCTCCGGATCACGTTCGTTCCAAAAATCACGCTCCCGAAGGTTTCATTCCGTTTGGACTCCGTTTGATATTCCTTTTCTTCGAAATACTGAAATAGGCAAAAAAACAGTGAAAGCACAAGTGCTCCCTAGGTGGTTTTGGTAATTAATGTCAACATATCTCTTGTTGGACTAACACTTTTATCTAGTATGTTTCAGATAAGTTCAACAATGGAGTGGCATGGACTAAAGGATGTGGGAACTCCTTCAAGATGCTAAGGACAAAGGATTGGCTCAAGCTTCAAGCTCAAGACTCTTCATTTTATATTTTAGTGATCCAATATCACATTGAGTCCATGGGAAAAGCCAATACTATCAAGGAGGGATGAGGTGTTGCTTAATGAGCCTCTTGCTTCATGTGCTTAGTGATATGCTCCAAAACCCTCAGCTACTTTCTCACATCCACAAATGACCTAAACCTAAAGTCAAACTCGGCCCCACCGATTCTTCCTATCCGGCGCCATCGAGTTTGGATGTCTTAGCCACTGCCACAAACCCTAGGCAAATCGGTCTCATCGATGGGGATCTCGGTCTCACCGAGATGGGATTGTAATCTCTCTGTGTATGTCCATTATCAAAATCGGTCTCACCGAGTTTGAGCAATCGATACTACCGAGATTACAATGCAAACTCTCTGTTTAACTTACTATCAAAATCGGTCCCACCGAGTTTGATGATTTGGTCCCACCGAGTTTGCCTGACCAACTCTCCGGTTAGCTAATTACCAAAATAGGTCCCACCGAGTTTGTGTAATCGGTCTCACTGAGATTACGTTATGCCCAAACCCTAACCATATCGGTCTTACCGAGTTGCATTTCGGTCCCACCGAAAATCCTAATGGTTACTAACTGAATTGGTCTGACCGAGTTTTACAATTCGGTCCCACCGAGTTTGGCAAGTTGTGTGTAACGGTTAGATTTTGTGTGGAGGCTATATATACCCCTCCACCTCCTCTTCATTCATGGAGAGAGCCATCATACTGAACCTACACTTCCAGTATCCTATTTCTGAGAGAGAACTACCTACTCATGTGTTGAGGCCAAGATATTCCATTCCTACCATATGAATCTTGATCTCTAGCCTTCCCCAAGTTGCTTTCCACTCAAATCTTCTTTCCACCAGATCCAAATCCTCTGAGAGAGAGTTGAGTGTTGGGGAGACTATCATTTGAAGCACAAGAGCAAGGAGTTCATCATCAACGCACCATTTGTTACTTCTTGGAGAGTGGTGTCTCCTGGATTGGCTAGGTGTCACTTGGGAGCCTCCGACAAGATTATGGAGTTGAACCAAGGAGTTTGTAAGGGCAAGGAGATCGCCTACTTCGTGAAGATCTACCGCTAATGAGGCAAGTCCTTCGTGGGCGACGGCCATGGTGGGATAGACAAGGTTGCTTCTTCGTGGACCCTTCATGGGTGGAGCCCTCCGTGGACTCGCGCAACCGTTACCCTTCGTGGGTTGAAGTCTCCATCAACGTGGATGTACGATAGCACCACCTATCGGAACCACGCCAAAAACATCCGTGTCTCCAATTGCGTTTGAATCCTCCAAAACCCTTCCCTTTACATTCTTGCAAGTTGCATGCTTTACTTTCCGCTGCTCATATACTCTTGGCATGCTTGCTTCTTATGTATTGTAAATGTTAAACTTGTGCCTAAACTCCACTTAAACTTTAAAAAGGTTAAAAACTGCAACTTTGGTACTTAGTGTCTAATCACCCCCCCCCCCTCTAGACACCTCTTCTCAAGGTCCTACAAGTGGTATTAGAGCATTGGTCTCCATTACCTTGGTTTAATCACCATTGGAGGAAGATGGATGAGTCTACTTTGGGGAGTCTTAGACATAGAGTGCCTATTCTTGATGGAGAGTATTTTCATGAGTGGAAAAATGAGATGCTTATAATTTTTCAATCAATATCATTTGAACAAGTACATTGCTAGCCCTTGTGCACCTCATGTTGATCCTATGCATCCTACCCATGCTGAGTCAATTGACATGATTAGGAATCTTAGAACTGTCAAACTTATTATTAGAGGATTGCCTAGAAACTTGATTGGATGTTTGCCTACTTTTAAGTGTGCCTACACTATATGGAAATTTCTTGAGGAACGATTTCCAGATTATTCTTTGAAAAATCTTGATGAAATTCTCCATAAGTCTATTGCTTTGAGTAAAATGAATACTAGTGATCCTATGTTTGGTGATCGTCTATTTGAGCTTACAAACCTTATGCGTGCCAAAGGAAATGTTGGTATTATTAGTGGTATTATTTCCGAAGCTATAAAAATGCATAGACAAGATCATTGTCAAACTCACTCTAATGAATCACACTCTCTAGGATTTGATCCACCACATGACGATGTTGAACATGGATACTATGATGAGGATGATGATAGTGACTTCGATCTTGATGATGCAAGGAGACATTTTGGTCTTATGGCAAATCTTCGGGGATATATGTCAGGAGGAAAGGAATGCGTTCTTGATAGTGGATGTACCGATCACATGACCGGAGATAAAGACATGTTTCGTGAGCTTGCTGATAATGATAGTCCTCGAAAGTATGTCACTTTTGGTGACAACTCAAAGGGTAAGGTGGTTGGCCTCGGTAAGGTTGCCATATCACATGATAGCTCCATACAAAATGTCATGCTCGTTGAATCTCTTGGGTACAACTTACTTTCAGTATCTAGACTTGCTGATTTCAGTTTCAATGTCCTATTTACTGAAGTAGATTGCCAAGTGTTTCGTCGAGACAATCATAAAATGGTCTTTACCGGTGTGCGTAGAGGTGATCTATACATTGTTGATTTCACTAAAAAGGCTCAACCTAAAACTTGCTTCATTGCTAAATCCTCAAAAGGCTGGTTATGGCATAGACGATTAGGTCATGTTGGTATGCGAAACCTTGCCAAGCTTATTAAAGGGAATCATATCCTTGGAGTTAATGATGTCATATTTGATAAGGATAGACTTTGCAGTGCTTGTCAAGCAGGTAAACAGGTTGGAGGAACGCATCCCGTGAAGAACATTATGACCACAAGGAGGCCACTCGAGCTACTTCATATGGATCTCTTTGGTCCCAACTCTTACAAGAGTCTCGGTGGAAATTCTTTTGGTCTACTTATAGTTGATGATTTTTCCAGATTTACGTGGGTGTTCTTTCTCGATGATAAATCGCAGGTCCAAAAGATCTTCAAAAACTTCGCTAGGAAGGCCCAAAACCAATTTGAAGTGAAGATCAAGAAGGTTCGCGGCGACAACGGAACGGAATTCAAGAATGCAAATGTGGACACCTTTCTTGACGAAGAAGGGATTTCACACGAGTTCTCGGCTACGTACACACCTCAACAAAATGGAGTTGTTGAGAGGAAGAACCGGACGCTCATCGAAATGGCGAGAACGATGCTTGATGAGTACAAGACACCGAAGCACTTTTGGGCAGAAGCAGTTGAGACAGCTTGTCATGCAACAAATTGCTTGTATCTTCACAAGCTACTCGGCAAGACGGCATACGAGATCCTCACCGGTAACAAACCCCAAGTTGGATACTTTCGAGTATTCGGCTCAAAATGCTACATTCTTGATAAGCATCGTCGTTCTAAATTTGCTCCTAAGTCTCATGAAGGTTTCCTACTAGGTTATGGCTCAAACTCTCACACTTACCGTGTCTACAACAATTTCACCCGAAAGGTTGAAGAGATGGTAGATGTGAAGTTTGATGAATCTAACGGCTCACAAGTAGAGCAATTGCCAATTGATGTAGGAGACAAAGATCCTTCGGAAGCAATCCAAGACTTGTCTATTGGCAAGGTCCGTCCTACGGAGGTGAAGGAGAGTACCTCGTCCGTCCAAATGGAAGCTTCTACTTCACGACAAGGTGAACCAAGAGTTGATACGGAAGCGTCCACAAGTGGGACACACCAAGATGAAGAAAACGAGGAAGTGCATCAAGATGAACGTCAACAACCTCCTTCTCCACCACGACAAGAGAACGACAACACTAACAATGAAGAAGGCCAAGAAGAAGAATAAGATGAAGAAGAAGTTCAACCAAGAAACAAGCAAAAGCTTTCACGAGTTCGAGCAAGAATTGCTAAAGATCATCCCGTCGAGCAAATCTACAATGACATTCAAACCGGGAGAATCACTCGCTCTAAAAATCGTTTAGCTAACTTTTGTGAAAACTATTCTTTCATCTCTAGCGTTGAACCTATGAAGGTTGAAGAAGCATTGGAAGATCCGGATTGGATAAACGCTATGCATGAAGAGCTACACAACTTTGAGAGGAACCAAGTTTGGACATTGGTTGAGAAGCCTGACAACAACCACAACATCATCGGTACCAAATGGGTGTTTCACAACAAGCAAGATGAAGATGGACAAGTAGTTTGCAACAAAGCACGTCTCGTCGCCCAAGGCTACACACAAGTCGAAGGTATGGACTATGGTGAGACTTATGCTCACGTTGCTAGACTTGAGTCCATTCGCATCTTACTTGCCTATGCTAATCACCATGATATCACCTTGTACCAAATGGACATTAAAAGTGCTTTTCTAAATGGTGAAATTGAGGAGGAAGTTTATGTTAAACAACCTCCCGGCTTTGTCAATCCTAAGAAACCCAATCATGTTTACAAACTTCACAAAGCTATTTATGGTCTTAAACAAGCTCCTAGAGCATGGTATAAATGCTTGACCAAGTTCCTTATTGAAAAAGGCTTTGAAATTGGGAAAATTGATTCCACACTTTTTACTAAAAGGGTTAATGGAGAACTATTTGTGTGCCAAATCTATGTTGATGATATTATATTTGGTTCAACTAACCCTCATTTTAGTGAAAAGTTTGGGAAGCTAATGCCGGAGAAGTTTGAGATGTCTATGATGAGTGAACTCAAATTCTTTCTTAGGTTGCAAATCAAGCAAACTAAGGAAGGTACTTTTGTTTCTCAAACGAAGTACACCAAGGACTTATTCAAGAAGTTCAATATGCAAGAATGCAAAGGTATGACTACACCCATGCCTACTAGTGGACATCTTGACTTAACCAAAGATGGTGAACCGGTTGATCAAAAGGTTTATCGCTCTATGATTGGTTCACTGTTATATCTATGTGCTTCACGTCCCGATATCATGCTAAGTGTGTGCATGTGTGCACGATATCAAGCTGCTCCTAAAGAATGTCATCTTAAGGTCGTGAAAAGGATAGTGAGATACTTAATACATACACCAAATTTTGGCATTTGGTATCCTAAGAGGGCCTCTTTCGATCTTGTTGGCTACTCCGACTCGGACTATGCCGGTGACAAGGTTGATAGAAATTCCACTTCGGGTACTTGCCAATTTCTTGGTAGATCTCTTGTGTCTTGGTCCTCCAAGAAACAAAACTCAGTATCCTTATCCACTGTCGAAGCGGAATACATTGCCGCTGGTTCATGTTGTGCTCAATTACTTTGGATGACCCAAACTCTTAAAATTATGGAATTTATGTGAAACATGTTCCATTGCTTTGTGACAATGAAAGTGCTATCAAAATTGGTCATAATCCTGTGCAACATTCTCGAACTAAGCATATTGAAGTTCGTCATCATTTCATTCGAGATCATGTTGCTAAGGGTGACATTGATCTTAAGCATGTTCGCACCGAAAAGCAATTAGCGGATATATTCACTAAACCTCTTCATGAGAAAGTGTTTTGCAGGTTAAGAGGAGAATTGAACATCATTGATGCTTCAAACTTGGAGTAGAAACTCCATTGGATACATGCAAGACATGAGCTTATGCCTAATCCTTGATATCTCTCTTGATGGAAATCTTATGTCTTGGATATATTTGTATCTTGCATGTTATCTAACCCATGTAGGTACTTGATTGAATCTAATTCCATGAGGTAGTAACCTACTCATATCTTGAGCAATCTCTACATCACCAAGTCCCTACACAAGGTGGTTGAAGCCAAGGAAGCACAAAACCATTTAAACATATCCTTTGACAAATTCTATGTTGAGCTTCATGATTGTCATTGTTGGATACACAAGTGCTCTTCCTTGCAAGAACTGACCCATGTAGGAAGATGGACTCAAATTCCAAGTGGTGCTCCAAATTCTTGATGAGCTACATCAACCTTGAGCAACCCACGCAAGTTCAACTACATGGACAACACCACCAATCAAGGTATGTTATTCCATCTTAGAGAAGCTTTACTCCAAGTCATGAGTTAATGCAACTCGATAAGATTTGAATACATCAAGATGCTTAAACGAAAAATGGCAACCCCATTTTGAGCTTAAACGATGAGTATGACCTATGATCAAGTGATCTCACTTGACTCCTAAGTCAATATACTCTAACATAGGTGACTTTGTCGCCGACCATCTCTAGATGAAGTTCTCTTGTGTTCTTTTCTGTGTTTTTGCATTCATCTCATGCATACGTGTTTCTCCTTTCAAAAAAAACTTCATCTAGATTCCTTTCTTTTTGCTCTGCATTTTCTGCATCAAATTCCTTGCATATCATTTAGTAAATTCCCTGCAAATCTTTGTGAGATCTTATTAGTCTAGTGAGATGAGGTGATAAGTGTTTTCTCTGTGATGAACTCGGTTACACCAATTTGTTACTTTCGGTCCAACCGAAGCATACCACTCGGTGCCACCGACTTCACAACAGGAAAAACAGTTTGCCACTTGTTCTGTGTTTCTTCTGATCCAGCTCCACTCAATGAATCTTGTCCTCTACAAGCATCCCATTTTTATCGTTGCTTTATGTTGTGACTCAAGGATCAAACCCATTCACGACAAATTCTAGAGGGGGAGAGAGAGAGATTACATCTTTATCAAGCCCTTCTTGGAAATTGATGTCAAAGGGGGAGAGAGAGATCACATCAAAGCTTATCTTTTAGAGAGAGAGATCACATCAGAGGGAGAGTATCACCTCCTCAGAGGGAGAGAGAGATCTCCAGGGGGAGAGAATACTAGTAGAAAGTATTTCTCAAGGATCCCAGATGCTTGGTGTTCAAGAGGAGAGATGCCACATGTCTTCTTGAGGGGAGAGACATGTTCATATGTGCTTGTTTGCATTAGTTTGCATTAGCTCTGTTCATTTATATCTTTCAGCTCTGATTTTCTGTTCCCTATCTTCTCCCAGTATCCTATGCTAGATTCAGGGGGAGCAAGACATCTAAGGGAAAGAAATCATTCAAATTCATTGCATATCTTTACTCTTGGGGACATGTATAATCCAATGTAGTACTTAGTACTCACTCTCTACATGTCATCCCAGTCTTAGTATTCTTGTTATTTCTTTTGTTTGCTCTGGCTAGTAGGTGCATCTGTGTTATCTAACCTTGTTTACGCAGGTTCATTCCATCCTAAGCCAACTCAAGACTACAAGGTAAGTATATGCATCACAATCATGTGTATGAGGAATTCTTGCTGATGTACATACTGTTTGCAAGAAGGACTCATGGGCATGAAGGTATTTTCTTTAATATTCTTTGCTCTGATGCATATGGCCAAGATACATGTAACACATTGCCTGCTCTATCATGGTTATGCTCTCACATGCTTCTATTTTCCATATTCACACGATTGCATACATGTAGGGGGATCCTATGCTTATTACATGTCTTTCCAAAGCTTTACTTGCTGTTCTTTATATCTTTATCTAAAGCTTTGATGTATGTTGTCATCAATTACCAAAAAGGGGGAGATTGAAAGCACAAGTGCTCCCTAGGTGGTTTTGGTAATTAATGTTAACATATCTCTTGTTGGACTAACACTTTTATCTAGTATGTTTCAGATAAGTTCAACAATGGAGTGGCATGGACTAAAGGATGTGGGAACTCCTTCAAGATGCTAAGGACAAAGGATTGGCTCAAGTTTCAAGCTCAAGACTCTTCATTTTATATTTTAGTGATCCAAGATCACATTGAGTCCATAGGAAAAGCCAATACTATCAAGGAGAGATGAGGTGTTGCTTAATGAGCCTCTTGCTTCATGTGCTTAGTGATATGCTCCAAAACCCTTAACTACTTTCTCACATCCACAAATGACCTAAACCTAAAGTCAAACTCGGTCCCACCGATTCTTCCTATCCGGCGCTAGCGAGTTTGGATGTCTTAGCCACTGCCACAAACCCTAGGCAAATCAGTCTCATCGATGGGGATCTCAGTCTCACCGAGATGGGATTGTAATGTCTCTGTGTATGTCCATTATCAAAATCGGTCTCACCGAGTTTGAGAAATCGGTACTACCGAGGTTACAATGCAAACTCTCTGGTTAAATTATTATCAAAATCGGTCCCACCGAGTTTGATGATTCGGTCCCACCGAGTTTGCCTGACCAACTCTCTGGTTAGCTAATTACCAAAATCGGTCCCACCGAGTTTGTATAATCGGTCTCACCGAGATTACGTTAAGCCCTAACCCTAACCATATCGGTCTTATCGAGTTGCATTTCGGTCCCACCAAAAATCCTAACGGTTACTAAATTTGTTGAATCGGTCTGACCGAGTTTTACAATTCGGTACCACCGAGTTTGGCAAGTTGTGTGTAACGGTTAGATTTTGTGTGGAGGCTATATATACCCCTCCACCTCCTCTTCATTAGTGGAGAGAGCCATCAGACTGAACCTACACTTCCAGTATCCTATTTCTGAGAGAGAACTACCTACTCATGTGTTGAGGCCAAGATATTCCATTCCTACCATATGAATCTTGATCTCTAGCCTTCCCCAAGTTGCTTTCCACTCAAATCTTCTTTCCACCAGATCCAAATCCTATGAGAGAGAGTTGAGTGTTGGGGAGACTATCATTTGAAGCACAAGAGCAAGGAGTTCAAAATCAACGCACCATTTGTTACTTCTTGGAGAGTGGTGTCTCCTAGATTGACTAGGTGTCACTTGGGAGCCTCCGACAAGATTGTAGAGTTGAACCAAGGAGTTTGTAAGGGCAAGGAGATCGCCTACTTCGTGAAGATCTACCGCTAGTGAGGCAAGTCCTTCGTGGGCGACGGCCATGGTGGGATAGACAAGGTTGCTTCTTCGTGGACCCTTCGTGGGTGGAGCCCTCCGAGGACTCACGCAACCGTTACCCTTCGTGGGTTGAAGTCTCCATCAACGTGGATGTACGATAGCACCACCTATCGGAACCACGCCAAAAACATCCGTGTCTCCAATTGCGTTTGAATCCTCCAAAACCCTTCCCTTTACATTCTTGCAAGTTGCATGCTTTACTTTCCGCTGCTCATATACTCTTGGCATGCTTGCTTGTTATGTATTGTAAAGGTTAAACTTGTGCCTAAACTCCACTTAAACTTTAAAAAGGTTAAAAACTGCAACTTTGGTACTTAGTGTCTAATCACCCCCCCCCTCTAGACACCTCTTCTCAAGGTCCTACAAACAGCAATATGGGCTGGGCCTCCGGTTACTAGGTTAGTCCCAAAAATGATATAAATGTGTAAAATAAAGCCCATAAACATCCAAAAGGGGTAATATAATAGCATGGAACAATAAAAAATTATAGATACGTTGGAGACGTATCAGAATACATAAGGGACACTTTCCAGAACGTTCCACACTCCGAAAAGGAATAGGTATGTGGTACGGTAAGTAAACCGACTCCAAAACAACTCCAATGGCAATTTTTATAGGTTTTGGAATATTTAAGAATTTTAGGAAGAAAGAAGTAGTCCGAAAGGGACACGAGGCCCCCACGAGAGTGGAGGGCGCGCCCACCCTTACTGGGCGCGCCCCCTATCTCGTGGAGACCCCGTGTGCCTCTCGGACTCCATTTTCTTGCACGTTACGTATTTTGGTTGGTAAAAATTCATTATATGTACTCCTGAAGCTTTTGACCACCGTATCACGCAAATTTCCTCTGTTTTCGTTTCGAGTTGTTTCTATTTCAGATTTAGAGCAATATGTCGTCTCAGGATTCGGAAGGGGGAAGTTATGTGGCTGATTACCTCGCAGACCCTAAGGTCTACGGGGACTTGGAACATGATGGCTAGACCTCTGAAGAAGAGGAAGACTATGAGCCTAAAGTAAAGGAGCAGATGAGTTCAGACGAAGACGAAGCCCCATTACCTCAGCCTGGGGACATGCATGTGGAGTTTAAAAAGTCAAGCCTCCCTGATAGAGCAAAGAAGCCAAAGATCGAGTTTATCCCTTTTCGTCTCTTGCAGGAAAATAAGCAAGAATTATGCAAAAGAGTATTAAGCCTTGAGCAGGAGATCGAGGACCTAAAGGAGCAAAATATTATACTCAAGCGTAAATTGAGGAACAAACCCACATCTGCAACAACTCCTACTTCATCACCTCCGAGGACATAATCACATGGGTATTGGCACTACCCTTGGCAACTGCCAAGCTTGGGGGAGGTGCCACGGTATCATATCACCATCACACCCCTATCTTTACCGTTTTATTTAGTTCGATCCTTTTAGTAGTATCTTGATCTAGTAGATTGAAGTTTTGATATCAAGTAGTTTTGAGTCTTGCTTTGTGATCTCTTTATGTAATCGAGTCTGTGAGCTATCTATAATAAAGATTAGTGTTGAGTCAAGGGCTTTGCTATGTTTCTATGATCCTAAGAAAGTAGAAAGAATAAAATAGTTCATATTGATCTTATGGTTAGTGATGACTTCACACATAGAAAGTATGAGGCATAAAAGTTGTTGAGAGTTGATAAACGTAGTTTTGGTCATCGTTGCAATTAATAGGAAGTGATAAGGAAAGAGAGGTTCACACATAAATATATTATCTTGAACATCTTTTATGATTGGGAGCACTCATTAAGTATGACATGCTAAAAGAGTTGACGTTGGACAAGGAAGACAATGTAATGGTTTATGTTTTCTCACATCTCAGTTAAAGTATATTGTCATTGACCTTCCAAACATGTTGAGCTTGCCTTTCCCCCTCATGCTAGCCAAATTCCTTGCACCAAGTAGAGATACTACTTGTGCTTCCAAATATCCTTGAACCCAGTTTTGCCATGAGAGTCCACCATACCTACCTATGGATTGAGTAAGATCCTTCAAGTAAGTTGTCATGTTGCAGGCAATAAAAATTGTTATCTAAATATGTATGACTTATTAGTGCAGAGAAAATAAACTTTGTACGATCTTGTTGTGGAAGCAATAAAAGCGACGGACTGCATAATAAAGGTCCACATACAAGGGGCAATATAAACTGACGTTCTTTTGCATTAAGATTTTGTGCATCCAACCCTAAACGCACATGACAACCTCTGCTTCCCTCTGCGAAGGGACTATCTTTTACTTTATGTTTTTACTTTATGCTTGAGTCGAGGTGATCCTCACCTTTCCCTTTTTCATTTTATCCTTTGGCAAGCCCCTCGTGTTTGAAAGATCATGATGTATATATCCAATTGGATGTAAGTTAGCATGGATTATTATTGTTGACATCACCTAAAGGTGAATACGTTGGGAGGCAACACAATAAGCCCCTATCTTTCTCAGTGTCTGGCTGAAACTCCACAACCACAAGTATTGCGTGAGTGTTAGCAATTGTAGAAGACTACAAGATAGTTGAGTGTGTGGATTTGCTGAAAAGCTCTATTGTTGACTCTTTCTGATGTTATGATAAATTGCAATTGCTTCAATGACTGAGATTATAATTTGTTAGTTCTCAATGATGTTTTTGAACTATACTTGACATTGTGAATTGATTGTATTTAAGTATAAGAAATCATATGATAAAATCTATATATGTTTATGTTATAAGAATGATCCTGATGCCCTCATGTCCGTATTTTATTTTTACCGACACCTCTATCTCCAAACACGTGGACATATTTTTCGATATCGGCTTCCGCTTGAGGACAAGCGAGGTCTAAGCTTGGGGGAGTTGATACGTCCATTTTGCATCATGCTTTCATATCAATATTTATTGCATTATGGGTTGTTATTACATATTATATCTCAATACTTATGGCTATTCTCTCTTATTTTACAAGGTTTACAATGAAGAGGGGGCCGGCAGCTGGAATTCTGGATGGAAAAGGAGCAAACATTGGAAACCTATTCTGCACTACTCCAAAAATCCTGAAACTCAACGAAACCTATTTTTTGAATTAATAAGAATTATTGAGAATAAGAAATACATCAGGGGGCCCACACCTTGGCCAGGAGGGGGGGCACCCCTACTGGGCGCGCCCCTGTCTCCTGGGCCCCCTGGTGGCCCCCCGGTGTCCATCTTCTGCTATATGAAGGATTTTACCCTGGAAAAAATCGTGGGCAAGCTTACGGGACGAAACTCCGCCGCCACGAGGCGGAACCTTGGCGGAATCAATCTAGGGCTCCGGCGGAGCTGTTCTACCGGGGACACCTCCCTCCGGAAGGGGGAAATCTTCACCAACGTCATCACCAACGATCCTCTCATCGGGAGGGGGTCAATCTCCATCAACATCTTCACCAGCACCATCTCCTCTCAAAACCCTAGTTCATCTCTTGTATCCAATCTTGTATCAAAACCACAAATTGGTACCTGTGGGTTGCTAGTAGTGTTGATTACTCCTTGTAGTTGATGCTAATTAGTTTACTTGGTGGAAGATCATATGTTCAGATCCTTTATGCATATTATTACTCCCCTGATTATGAACATGAATATGCTTTGTGAGTAGTTACGTTTGTTCCTGAGGACATGGGTTAAGTCTTGCTATTAGTAGTCATGTGAATTTGGTATTCGTTTGATATTTTGATGAGATGTATGTTGTCTTTTCCTCTAGTGGTGTTATGTGAACATCGACTACATGACACTTCACCTTTATTTGGGCCTAGAGGAAGGCATTGGGAAGTAATAAGTAGATGATGGGTTGCTAGAGTGACAGAAGCTTAAACCCTAGTTTATGCGTTGCTTCGTTAGGGGCTGATTTGGATCCATATGTTTAATGTTGTGGTTAGGTTTACCTTAATACTTCTTTCGTAGTTGCGGACACTTGCAATAGGGCTTAATCATAAGTGGGATGCTTGTCCAAGTAAGGGCAGTACCCAAGCACCGGTCCACCCA
This sequence comes from Triticum aestivum, assembly GCF_018294505.1. Classification (NCBI taxonomy): domain Eukaryota; kingdom Viridiplantae; phylum Streptophyta; class Magnoliopsida; order Poales; family Poaceae; genus Triticum; species Triticum aestivum. The sequence continues at coordinate 581,526,773 of NC_057798.1, forward strand.
CATATCAAATTAACGAAGTACCTAACGTGAATCATATGAACGTGATGAAAACTAGCTTGACAATAATTCCCATGTGTCCTCGGGAGCTCCTTCCTCATTATAAGAAATTGTCCAGTCTTATCCTTTGCTACATAAAGGATTGGGCCACCTTGTTGCACTTTATTTACTTTATTTACTTGTTACTAGTTACAATTTATCTTATCACAAAACTATCTATTACCTACAATTTCAGTGCTTGCAGAGAAAACCTTACTGAAAACCGCTTATCATTTCCTTCTGCTCCTCGTTGGGTTCGACACTCTTACTTATCGAAAGGACTACGATAGATCCCCTACACTTGTGGGTCATCAGGGAGCTATTGCTTATCACATACTTCTCAAAGCGACGATGTACTTCATTTATATTATCATTTGTCGAAGCTTTGATCTATATGTTGTCATCAATTACCAAAAAGGGGAGACTGAAAGTGCAACTAATCCCTGGGAGGTTTTGGTAATTCATAACAATATATAGCTCATTGAACTAATATTCTTTCAAGATCAATGTTTCAGAAAGTTCAATGATTGGTATGGCATGGACTAGAGATGTGGACCCCTCAAAATGCTAAGGACACATATTGGCAAAAGCTCAAGACTCTACATTTTCATTTTAGTGATCCGAGATCACATTGAGTCCATAGGAAAAGTCAATACTATGAAAAGGGGCTGAGGTGTTGCTTAATGGCTTGCTTGCTCAAAATGCTTAGTGATATGCTCCAAAAGCCCTCAACCACTTTCTCATTTCCACATATGTCCTAAACCTAAAGTCAAACTCGGCCCCACCAATTTGATCTATCTGGCGCCACCGAGTTCACTTGACATAGCCATAGCCAGAAACCCTAATCAGTTCGGTCTCACTAATAGGGATCTCAGTCTCACCGAGATGGGATTGCAAACTCTATGTTTCCCTTCGTAACGTTTTGGTCTAACCAAGATGAGCGATCGGTCCCACTGAGTTCGCAGTGCAAACTCTCTGTTTCCTTTTCGTAACATTTCGGTCTCACCGAAATGAGCGATCGGTCCCACCGAGTTTGCCTGACCAAGTATCTGTTTGCTTATTACTGAAATCGTTCTCACCGAGTTCATGCGACCGGTCTCACCGAGATGAGGTTTTTCTCTAAACCTATCGCATCGGTCTCACTGAGTTGATATTGTCGGTCCCAGCGAAAATCCTAACGTTCACATTTTGAACCAGGTCGGTCTCACCGAGTTTCACTATTCGGTCCCACCGAGTTTGGTAAATTGTGTGTAACAGTTAGATTTTGTGTGGAGGCTATATATACCCCTCCACCCCCTTCTCCATTGGTGAGAGAGCCATCAGAACGTGCCTACACTTCCACTACTCATTTTCTAAGAGAGAACCACCTACTCATGTGTTGAGACCAAGACATTCCAATCCAACCACAAGAATCTTGATCTCTAGCCTTCCCCAAGTTGCTTTCCACTCAAACCATCTTTCCACCATATCCAAATATGTGTGTGTGTGTGAGAGAGAGAGAGAGAGAGTTGAGTGTTGGGGAAACTATCATTTGAAGCAAAAGAGCAAGGAGTTCATCATCAACACATCATCTATTACCTTTTGAAGAGTGGTGTCTCCTAGATTGGTTATGTGTCACTTGGGAGCCTCCATCAAGACTGTGGAGTTTAACCAAGGAGTTTGTAAGGGCAAGGAGATCGCCTACTTCGTGAAGATCTACCCAAGTGAGGCAAGTCCTTCATGGGCGATGGCCATGGTGGGATAAACAAGGTTGCTTCTTCATGGACCCTTCCTGGGTGGAGCCCTCCATGGACTTGCGCAATCGTTACCCTTCGTGGGTTGAAGTCTCCATCAACGTGGATGTACGATAGCACCACCTATCGGAACCACATCAAAAATCTCCGTGTCTACATGGCGTTTGCTCCTTCCAAGCTCCTCCCTTTTACCTTAATATGCAATGATTTACATTCCGCTGCTATACTCTTAGAATTGCATGTGTAGGTTGATTGCTTGACTTGTGTTAAGTTGCTAAAATCTGCCAACACTTAAAATTGGGAAAATGCTAGATTTTTATTTGGTCAAGTAGTCTAATCACCTCCCCCCTCTAGACATACTTAAGATCATACGAGTAGACTGACTCCTGTCTGCATCTACTAGTATTACTCCACACATCGACCGCTATCCAGCATGCATCTAGAGTATTAAGTTCATAAAGAACAGAGTAACGCATTAAGTAAGATGACATGATGTAGAGGAATTAACTCAAGCAATATGAAGAAAACCCAATCTTTTTATCCTCGATGGCAACAATACAATACGTGCCTTGCTGCCCCTACTATCACCGGGAAAGGACACCGCAAGATTGAACGCAAAGCTAAGCACTTCTCCCATTGCAAGAAAAACCAATCTAGTTGGCCAAACCAAACTGATAGTTCAAAGAGACTTGCAAAGATATCAAATCATGCATATAAGAATTCAGAGAAGATTCAAATAATATTCATAGATAAGCTAATCATAAATCCATAATTCATCGGATCTCGGCAAACACACCGCAAAAAAGTATTACACCGAATAGATCTCCAAGAACATCGAGGAGAACATGGTATTGAGAATCAAAGAGAGAGAAGAAGCTATCTAGCTACTAGCTATGAACCCGTAGGTCTGTGGTAAACTACTCACGCTTCATCGGAAGGGCAATGGTGTTGATGTAGAAGCCCTTCATGATCGAATCCCCCTCCAGCAGGACACCGGAAAAGGCCCCTAGCTGGGATCTCATGGGTATAGAAGGTTGCGGCGGTGGAAAAGTGTTTTCATGGATGCCTCTATTGGTTTGGGGATATATGAGAATATATAGGCGAAAGAATTAGGTCAGGAGGTGCACGAGGGGGCCCACAAGGATGGGGGGCGCGCCCCCCATCCTTGTGGCTGCCTCGTGGCTCCTTCGACTTCATCTCCAAGTCTCCTGGTCCAAGAAAAATCATCGCGAAGATTTTATTCCGTTTGGACTCCGTTTGGTAATCTTTTTCTTTGAAACTCAAAAACAGAAAAAGAAAACAGGAACTGACACTGGGCTCTAGGTTAATAGGTTAGTCCCAAAGATAATATAAAATAGCTTATTAATACATATAAAACATTCAAAATAAATAATATAATAGCATGGAACAATAAAAAAATATAGATACGTTGGAGACGTATCACCGATTGATCCACTTGTCGTCTGCACCAGCGTCGAGATTGTCGCCCCGGTCACAGCTGCGGGCGTCGCCCTCTTCTAGTTGCCCCCCCCCCCCCCCGCCGCCGCCGCCGCCGCCGCCGCGGTCGAGAAAGCCGCCGTCGTTGGAGTAGTCGACGCCGTCTTCCCAGATGCGATCTTCTCGTGAGGAACGGCTCATTTCCCAGTCAACCTCTTCGCCATTGGCACCGCCCCCTAGCGGAAACAGAAGCACCACCGGCCGGTAACCTAGGGTTGCGCGGTCGCCTTCCCAGTCACCACCGTAACTGCACCACCCCCGCTAGCAAAACCCTAACACTAGCACATGAAGTTGATCGCCATGCGGTCGCCTCCCTGTCGCCTTAGTTTTTCGCTACGCGATGGACCCGCCCGTCGATGGGTCAATGACGCACGCATGTTCTTAAGTTTGAGACGATGCTATTCAGCACTAGTTTTGACCCATGTTAATTGGCACTCAAACGGAGGGAGTAGAAAAGTAGAAAAAAATCACAAAATACTTCCTCCGGTTTTTTAGTCTGCATATAAGATTTGGTCAAAGTCAAACTTCGTTAACTTTGACTAAGTTTATAGGAAAAAACATCAAGATTCATAATCTGAAATCAATATTATTAGATGCATCATGAAATTAATTTTCATACCATATAACTTTATTATTGTAGATGTTGATATTTTTTTCTATAAAGTTGGTCAAACATTACAAAGTTTGACTTTGATTAGATCTTATATGCAGATTAAAAAGAAACGGAGGGAGTATCATAAATATCTTTGCAATCCACCCTCATGTTGTCGCTGAATTTTTTCCCGCGAGGGTCCCACCTTTGTTCTTTTTTTTAGACAAACCGCGAGGGTACGCTCACCCTCGTGTTTGTCGCTGATTTTTTTTTCTTGCGAGGCTCCCAGCTCGTGAGGTACGGTCACACTCACCAGTAGGCTCATTACTAGGCTAGACATACATAGCTGCATTTCCATCACCTGACCGAACTACATCGTCACCCCTGACGTTTTGAGGGAAAATTGACACCTCAGATTGGATACATCAGCATCGCATACTGTATATATACAGTGTACTGTCAATGTCAACTGTAGCATAGATGTACTTCAGCTGTGACTTTACATTATTACTCTTAGCTCTGGAAATTGGCAGGGGCACGTTAGTGTGGGTGGACTCACCTGCAAGCCTTGCCACACGAGGGCATAGTAAAAAAGAAAATATCTGAAAAAGGTTTAAGTTTCAACAATGAAACTTACAGGTTTTGCATGTAAAAATCCAAAGTTTCTACAAGTTTTAGAGATATAATTTTAAGAAAAAAAATATGTCGGTCGTAGACACAAAATAATTGATTCTTATCGGTTGCTCGTACTAAGTTTTAATACTTTTTTAAAGTCGTCAAAATATATTTAAATTGGATCTTATGTCAAAGCGCTGGTCACGAGGAACACAAATATGAAAACAAAATTTAATTTAATTTTTTTATTTAAAAGATATAGGACTTTGAAAATCAGAAGCCAAAATAAAATGCTGACACCAGGACCTGAGTGACCCCGCACTTGCGTGCCGCAATCTTTGTCCCTCTTAGCGCAATGGTGTATCGTGTACGTGTTACCTATCGATTGATGATAAATCACCCCCCCCCCGCCGCCGCCCACACACACTGCGCTTTATATTATAAAGCAACTAATCGATAAATCGAACACGCTGGGGCCACATCACAAACAAGCCCAAAATAGAAAACGAGAGAAGAAAGAAAGAGAAACAAATGCCGGCACCGACAGATCAACGAAGCGAAGATGACCGGCAATCGCTGCACCCTCCGGAGGAAGTACCACCGCGCTCCTAGCACTCGAAAGTGTCGCATACCGAGCAACACCTTCAAGAAGGAATGCGACGACGACACTGCTGCCCGGACTAGTCCTAGGGTTTCCCTCGGTATGCAGAGGGTAGTGGGGAGGGGCATGCCCACTTCAGGAAGGCCCGACGGCGTCCGCAGGTGTCGTCGCGTCAGAGCTGGACGAGCGGTCAGGTATTTCTCCCGACCCAAACACCTACCACCACCCCGGACGCTCGGTAGTGTACCGCCCAACCTGCCGCCCACTAGCATATGCCACCACGATCAACGAACGGTCTCCGCCCTCTTACTGAGTCCACGGACACGAGACCTGGAGGACGAAAGAGGAGACATTGGGCTTGGGGGCGTCCGCAACACAGCTGGCGGGAGGGGACAACCTCCACCACCATCGCGGAGCCGACCGGACGCGGCGACAGGGACCTACCAGGCCCCTACTGGCCCGACCAGAACCAAATGGATCCGGACAGCCCCCGCCGCCCCGCTGGAGTTCACCGCCTCCTTGCCGCCGCCACCAGGGAGTAGCGCCGCGTGCTCTGACTCGCCGGCCCGCCCCAACCCAGATGGGGCCCGAAAGGGCCCAGATCTAGGCCGCGCGGGTGCCGCCGACCGCTAACACCGCTACATCGTATCGCGACCAACTGGCCCGTCACCGCCAGCGTCACGCGCGGCAGGGCCCGGCGGACCATGCCGCCGGCGGCGGCAGGGGAGAACGGCAGGGAAGGGGCTGCGGATCAGGGGGTTTGCCTTGGCCTATCGATTGGCCCAGCAGGATAAGGCTATCTTTTTTGTCTGCGACTTGTGAGGGATATACGTATATATGCAGCGTGAAGCTATACAGGATGGATGACCACCTCGGATTGGGAAGTGGTAGCTGCTACTAGTAACCATGAAGACATGGCTGCTCCGGTTGCTACATCTTGTGCTCCTGCTCCTCCCTCCTCCCCTCCGCGACAACTTCATGGCGAGCCAACGGCCAAGTGGCGACGGCCTCGAAGTCCACCACCCGATAGTCATGACCGCCGGTTTTAGCTGCCCCGACCTGGAGGCCCGGCTGACGGAGGCCTACACGCCGTCGCTGCCGCGCTGCGGCGCGCTCAAGGGGAAGGGCTGGTTCCCGATATACCACAACACCTGGGACCTGGTCGACCACGACTACGTGCCGTGCTTCAAGGAGCAGGCGAGCCTCGTGTACGACCCCGCTCTCAACGACTACCGGAACTTGCCCGGCGTCGAGACGCGCGTGCCCAACTTCGGCTCCGCCTACGGATTCAATGAGAAAAAGATTGTCCCGTAAGTTGGTCCACTGGTTAATTTAATTAATTATATATGCGTCAGTTCTTGCACTGGTTACTGGAATGCTCTGACGTTCCAAATGTCCAGCGACCGTGAGAAGCTCTGCTTGGTGAGCCTTCGCAAGGAAATAGAGGCGCTGGGATATCGCGACGGGGACACCTTTTCGGAGCTCCGTACGACATAGGCACGCACCGCCGCCGCCTGGCCAGCCATCCGAGGTGTACTCCGACTACTTCGCTCGTGTCAAGGAGCTGGTGCAGCACGCGAGCGAGAAGAACCAGAACAAGCCGGTCATCCTCATCGGCCACAGCTTCGGCGCCAGGGTCGTTCTCGACTTCGTCAATTCAACCCCGTTGCCATGGAGGGAGAAGTACATCAAGCACCTGTTCCTCATCTCGCCTGCAGTCCCCACGGGCTTCACGATGGCCCTCACCCACCTCACCGCCGGCCCGTCTGTCTTCCCAGTCGCTACGGTTCCGTTCATGGAGTTGCGGGCATTGTGGAGAACTTTTGCCAGTTCTCTTTTGGCCATGCCGTCTCCCGTGGCCTTCGGGGACAAGCCCATCATAATAACCCAACGCAAGAACTACTCCGCGTATGACATCGAGGATTTTCTTCTGGCCCTCGGTTTCAGCGCCGAAGAAACCGTGCCCTTTGTGAAGCGGGTGCTTCCGACGATGCTGAACGTGGAGGCGCCATTGGTGCCAACGACGCACATCATCGGTACGGGGATCCAAACATCGGAGCAGCTGGTGTTCTGGGAAGGTAACTTTGACGTGGCTCCAGAGAACGTGTACGGCGATGGAGACGGGTCCATTAATTTGGTCAGCCTATTAGCATTTGAGAAGGAGCTGCGTAGGCAGCAAAATCAGAATAATGCGCCCTACAAGTTCGTCGCCATTGCTAATGCTACGCACTCCGGTATTGTCATGCAGGAACATTTGCTCAGGAGGGTTATGAATGAAATTCTCGAAGCAAATCGCTGAAGAACATAAGGACATGTACCTTAAGATAAATATTGAGATGGAGAAAAAACTTCCCTTTTCTTAATTACGAGATGCCCTCTTAGCACAATATCTCTTCCGTATATGGACTATGTAAACATTTATTCACACAATTACGTTAATACGGGCAAGTCACGAACTAATCGTGTAAATGCTTATCAAATTTTGCTCGTGATTTACCTATCTAAATAGTATTTTGAATTTTATTTGTTAATCACTTATTTGATATAAGAATTTATGGATTTACCAAAGAAAGTATGATTTTATTGGTAAGTCAACAAAAGATGTGATAGTTAAAAATGTTTTTAACAAGAAGAAACCCGGTGAGAAAATCAAAGATATAAGAGGTAAAAAACATAATGGGAAAGAGGGAGAAGGAACATGCATAAAGTTGGACGAAGCACCAAAAAAAAGGAATACTATTTTTTATAAGTAGTGTATAAAAAATTTAGGCCCGCGCCAGGCGCCGGCCGGCCCAAATTTCGGCCAGTCGGCTGCCTAGCGTTAGATCTCACACGCATGAGTGGCTCTAATTAGCCCGTCGATTAGGTTGTCATCTTTCTCCTGCCCGCACACGCGCTTGAGAAACAAAATGGAGGAGCTCCCGCGCTCGCCCGCCGCGTCGCGTTCGGTCTTGGCCGCCCCGCGCTCGCAAGTGCTTGCCGGCCATCCCGGGCCGCCTGTGCTCGTCGCCTCCCGTCATAAAATTACTGCCAAATTTCGGCGCTCCTTTGTTCCTCTCCCTGCGATACTCATCTCCTCTCGGTTCCTCCCACGCTCGCACGTGCTTGCCGGCCATCCTGGGCTGCCTGTGGTCGTCGCCTCCCGTCATAAAATTGCTGCCAAATTTCAGTGGTCCTTTGTTCCTCTCCCCACGATACCCGTCTCCTCTCGGTTCCTCCCCCTCACCATGGCCGGTTGGCCATCTCCACGTCGCCCTTGGCCACCCCGTGCCACTCGCGCTCGGCGTCTCCCATCGCAAAAAACGTCGTGTGCGTCATCGGCTCACCCTGTAGCTTTTTAAATCGTTGGTCACTGGTTGAAACTTTTCACATATACAGTTGAAGCTTTTCAGGCAATGGTTGAAGCCTTTTCCATTCGCTGTGCCAGGTTGAAGCTTTCTCAAATGTTGATTGAAACTTTTCAGGCAATGGTTGAAGCTTTTTTTTGTTTCGTTGTGCCCGGTTGAAGCTTTCTCAAAACGCTAGTTGAAACTTTGCTCATGCAAGTTGAAGCTTTTCATGTCAGCAGATAGCTTTTTCCGTTGCATGGTGCCCAGGTTGAAGTTTTGTCTATCGTCGGTTGAAACTTTTGTCATATACACTTGAAGCTTTTTCTGTCAATGTTTGTAGCTTTTTGCACTGTGCAATGCCCGGTTGAAGCTTTCTCCATTGCCGGTCGAAACTTCCCATATACCATTGAAGCTTTTTGTGTCAACGGTTGCAGAAAACATGAGCACAGTTCCCCAGTTCGCCACGATGACCGTTGCATCTTGCCGCCGTGCGAGATGCAGCTGCGTCGGGCGCCGGTCGCAACTCGCAGCAGTGAAGGATGCAGCTCGGCACCATGCCGCGTGACCCTTACAACATTGTGCCCTTGCTTGCGTCGCGTGTGGCCAACCGGCGTTGCGACAACTCGCACATGAGCCATGGCGGAGGCGCCATTGGGGAGCATTGTGCTGCGGAGATGAGGGCGTTTGGTAGAGGGGCGGGGTGTGGATCATCAGAGAGAGAGAGAGTGGGAAAAGGGAGGAGGAAGTTCCATGGGGGAGGGTCGCGGTGGTGACGCAAGTGGTGCGGATGGGGGAATCAGAGGAAGAAGATGAAGGAAATATGCCCTAGAGGCAATAATAAAGTTATTATTTATTTCCTTATTTCATGATAAATGTTTACTATTCATGCTAGAATTGTATTAACCGGAAACATGATACATGTGTGAATACATAGACAAACATAGTGTCACTAGTATGCCTCTACTTGACTAGCTCGTTAATCAAAGATGGTTAAGTTTCCTAACCATAGACATGAGTTGTCATTTGATTAACGGGATCACATCATTAGGAGAATGATGTGATTGACTTGACCCATTCCATTAGCTTAGCACTTGATCGTTTAGTATGTTGCTATTGCTTTCTTCATGACTTATACATGTTCCTATAACTATGAGATTATGCAACTCTAGTTTACCGGAGGAACACTTTGTGTGCTACCAAACGTCACAACGTAACTGGGTGATTATAAAGGTTCTCTACAGGTGTCTCCAAAGGTACTTGTTGGGTTGACGTATTTTGAGATTAGGATTTGTCACTGCGATTGTCGGAGAGGTATCTCTAGCCCACTCGGCAATGCACATCACTATAAGCCTTGCAAGCATTGTAACTAATGAGTTAGTTATAGGATGATGTATTACGGAACGAGTAAAGAGACTTGCCGGTAACGAGATTGAACTAGGTATTGAGATACCGACGATCAAATCTCGGGCAAGTAACATATCGATGACAAAGGGAACAACGTATGTTGTTTTGCGGTTTGACCGATAAAGATGTCGTAGAATATGTGGGAGCCAGTATGAGCATCCAGGTTCCGCTATTGGTTATTGGCTGGAGACGTGTCTTGGTCATGTCTACATAGTTCTCGAACCCGTAGGGTCCGCACGCTTAAAGTTCGATGACGATTATATTATGAGTTTATGTGTTTTGATGCACCGAAGGTAGTTCGGAGTCCCGGGTGAGATCGGAGACATGACGAGGAGTCTCAAAATGGTCGAGACATAAAGATTGATATATTGGACGACTATATTTGGACACCAGAAAGGTTCCGGGTGAGATTGGTACAATACCGTTGCTCTAGGAGGTTATCGGAACCCCCCGGGAGGTATATGGGCCTTAATGGGCCTTAGTGGAAAGGAGGGGAAAGGAGCAAGGGAGGGGGCGCCCTCCCCCCAAGCCCAATCCGAATTGGGAAGGGGGGCGGCTCCCCCTTTCCTTCCTCCCTCCTTCCTCTTCCTTCCCTCTCCCTCTCCAAATAGGAAAGGGAGGAGTCCTACTCTCGGTGGGAGTAGGACCCCCCCCCTTGGGCGCGCCTATCCCCTTGGTCGGCCCCCTCCTCCACTCCTTTATATACGGGGGAGGGGGGCACCCCATATACACAACAATTGATCCTTGAGATCTCTTAGCCGTGTGCGGTGCCCCCCTCCACCATAGTCCACCTCGATAATATCATAGTGTTGCTTAGGCGAAGCCCTGCGTCGGTAGAACATCATCATCGTCACCACGCTGTCGTGCTGTCGGAACTCTCCCTCAAAGCTCGGCTGGATCGGAGTTCGAGGGACGTCATCGAGCTGAACGTGTGCTGAACTCGAAGGTGCCGTGCGTTTGGTACTTGATCGCTCGGATCGTGAAGACGTACGACTACATCAACCGCGTTGTGCTAACGCTTCCGCTTTTGGTCTACGAGGGTACGTGGACACACTCTCCTCTCTCGTTGCTATGCGTCACCATGATCTTGCGTGTGCGTAGGAATTTTTTTGAAATTACTACGTTCCCGAACAGTGGCATCCGAGCCTAGGTTTTATGCGTTGATATTATATGCATGAGTAGAACACAAGTGAGTTGTGGGTGATACAAGTCATACTGCTTACCAGCATGTCATACTTTGGTTCGGCGGTATTGTTGGATGAAGCGGCCCGGACCAACATTACGCATACGCTTACGCGAGACTGGTTCTACCGACGTGCTTTGCACACAGGTGGCTGGCGGGTGTCAGTTTCTCCAACTTTAGTTGAACCGAGTGTGGCTACGCTCGGTCCTTGAGAAGGTTAAAACATCACTAACTTGACGAACTATCGTTGTGGTTTTGATGCGTAGGTAAGAACGGTTCTTGCTCAGCCCGTAGCAGCCACGTAAAACTTGCAACAACAAAGTAGAGGATGTCTAACTTGTTTTTGCAGGGCATGTTGTGATGTGATATGGTCAAGACGTGATGCTATATATTATTGTATGAGATGATCATGTTTTGTAACCGGGTTATCGGCAACTGGCAGGAGCCATATGGTTGTCGCTTTATTGTATGCAATGCAATCGCCCTGTAATTGCTTTAATTTATCACTAAGCAGTAGCGATAGTCGTAGAACCAATAGTTGGCGAGACGACAACGATGCTACGATGGATATCAAGGTGTCACGCTGGTGACGATGGTGATCATGACGGTGCTTCGGAGATGGAGATCACAAGCACAAGATGATGATGGCCATATCATATCACTTATATTGATTGCTTGTGATGTTTATCTTTTATGCATCTTATCTTGCTTTGATTGACGGTAGCATTATAAGATGATCTCTCACTAAATTTCAAGATAAAAGTGTTCTCCCTGAGTATGCACCGTTGCCAAAGTTTGTCGTGCCCAGACACCACGTGATGATCGGGTGTGATAAGCTCTACGTCCATCTACAACGGGTGCAAGCCAAATTTGCACACGCATAATACTCAGGTTAAACTTGATGAGCCTAGCATATGCAGATATGGCCTCGGAACACTGAGACTGAAAGGTCGAGCGTGAATCATATAGTAGATATGATCAACATAGTGATGTTCACCATTGAAAACTACTCCATTTCACGTGATGACCGGTTATGGTTTAGTTGATTTTGATCACGTGATCACTTAAATGATTAGAGAGATGTCTATCTAAGTGGGAGTTCTTAAGTAATATGATTAATTGAACTTAAATTTATCATGAACTTAGTCTTGGTAGTATTTTTCAAATTATGATGTAGATCAATAGCTCGCGTTGTTGCTTTCATATGTTTATTTTGATATGGTCCTAGAGAAAACTGTGTTGAAAGATGTTAGTAGCAATGATGCGGATTGGATCCGTGATCTGAGGATTGTCCTCATTGCTGCACAGAAAAAATTATGTCCTTGATGCACCGCAGGTGACGGACCTATTGCAGGAGCAGAAGCAGACGTTATGAACGTTTCGCTAGCTCAATATGATGACTACTTGATAGTTTAGTGCACCATGCTTAGAATCGGGATTTCAAAGACGTTTTGAAACATCATGGGCCATATGAGATGTTCCAGGAGTTGAAGTTAATATTTCAAGCAAATACCCGAGTTGAGAGATATGAAGTCTACAACAAGTTCTATAGCTAAAATATGGAGGGGAATTGCTCAACTAGCGAGCATGTGCTCAGATTGTCTGGGTACTACAATCGCTTGAATCAAGTGGGAGTTAATCTTCCAGATAAGATAGTGATTGACAGAGTTATCTAGTCACCATCACCAAGTTAGTAGAACTTCGTGATGAACTATAGTATGCAAAGGATGACAAAAACGATTCCCTAGCTCTTCACGATGTTGAAATCAACGAAGGTAGAAATCAAGAAAGAGCATCAAGTGTTGATGATTGACAAGACCACTAGTTTCAAGAAAAGGGCAAAGGGAAAGAAAGGGAACTTCAAGTAGAATGACAAGCAAGTTGTCACTCCCGCAAAGAAGCCCAAAGCAGGACAAAAGCCTGAAACTGAGTGCTTACACTGCAAAGGAAATGGTCACTGGAAACAGAAATGCCCTGAATATTTGGTGGATAAGAAGGATGGCAAAGTGAACAAGGGTATATTTGATATACAGGTTATTGATGTGTGCCTTACTAGTGTTTATAGTAGCCCCTGAGTATTTGATACTTGTTCGGTTGCTAAGATTAGTAACTTGAAATAGGAGTTACATAATAAACAGAGACTAGTTGAGGGGAAGTGACGATGAGTGTTGGAAGTAGTTCCAAGATTGATATGATCATCATCACACACTCCCTATACTTTCGGGATTAGTGTTAAACCTAAATAAATGTTATTTGGTGTTTGTGTTGAGCATGAATATGATTTGATCATGTTTATTGCAATACGATTATTCATTTAAAGTCAAAGAATAATTGTTGTTCTATTTACATGAATAAAACCTTCAATGGTCATACACCCAATGAAAATAGTTTGTTGGATCTCGATCGTAATGATACACATATTCATAGTGTTGATGCCAACAGATGCAAAGTTAATAATGATAGTGCAACTTATTTGTGGCACTGCCGTTTGGGTCATATCGGTGTAAAGCGCATGAAGAAACTCCATAAAGATGGATTTTCAGAATCACTTGGTTATGAATCATTTGATGCTTGCGAACCGTGCTTTTTGAGCAAGATGACTAAAACTCTGTTCTCCAGAACAATGGAATGAGCTACTAACTTGTTGAAAATAATACATACTGATGTATGCAGACCAATGAGTATTAAGGCTCGTGGTGGGTATTGTTATTTTCTGACCTTCACAGATGATTTGAGCAGATATGGGTATATCTACTTGATGAAACATAAGTCTGAAATAGTTGAAAGGTTCAAAGAATTTCAGAGTGAAGTGGAAAATCATCATAACAAGAAAATAAAGTTTCTGTGATCTGATCGTGGAGATGAATATTTGAGTTACGAGTTTGGCCTTCATTTAAAAACAATGTAGAATAGTTTCACAGCTCACGCCACAGCGTAATGGTGTGTCCGAATGTCATAACCGCACTTTATTGGATATGGTGCGATCTATTATGTATCTTACCAATTTACCACTATCGTTTTGGGGTTATGCATTAGAGACAGCTGCATTCACTTTAAATAGGGCACCATCAAAATCCGTTGAGACGACGCCTTATGAACTATGGTTTGGCAAGAAACCAAAGTTGTTGTTTCTTAAAGTTTGGGTCTGCGATGCTTATATGAAAAAGTTTCAACCTGATAATCTCGAACCCAAATCGGAGAAGTGTGTCTTCATAGAATACCAAAAGGAAACTGTTGGGTACACCTTCTATCACAGATCCGAAGGCAAGATATTCGTTGCTAAGATGGATTCTTTCTAGAGAGGGAGTTTCTCTCAAAAGAAGTGAGTGGGAGAAAAGTAGAACTTGATGAGGTAATAGTACCTTCTCACGAATTGGAAAATAGTTCATCATTGAAATCAGTTCCAGTGATTCCTACACCAATTAGTGAGGAAGCTAATGATGATGATCATGAAACTTCTGATCAAGTTACTACAGAACCTCGTAGGTCTTCCAGAGTACGGTCCGCACCAGAGTGGTACGGTAATCCTGTTATGAAAATCATGTTACTAGACCATGATAAATGTACGAACTATGAGGAAGCGATGATGAGCCCAGATTCCGCGAAATGGCTGGAGACCATGAAATCTAAGATAGGATCCATGTATGAGAACAAAGTGTGGACTTTGGTGGACTTGCCCGATGATCGGCAAGCCATAGAAAATAAATGGATCTTCAAGAGGAAGACGGATGTTGATAGTAGTGTTACTATCTACAAAGCTCGACTTGTCGCAAAAAGGTTTTTGACAAGTTCAAGGTGTTGACTACAATGAGATTTTCTCAACTGTAGCGATGCTTAAATATGCCCGAATCATGTTAGCAATTGCCACATTTTATGAAATCTAGCAAATGGATGTCAAAACTACATTCCTTAATGGTTTTCTTAAAGAAGAGTTGTATATGATGCAACCAGAAGGTTTTTTCAATCCTAAAGGTGCTAACAAAATGTGCAAGCTCTAGTGATCCATCTATGGACTTGTGCAAGCATCTCGGAGTTGGAATATACACTTTGATAAGTTGATAAAAGCATATAGTTTTATATGGACTTGCAGTGAAGCCTGTATTTACAATAAAGTGAGTGGGAGCACTATAGCCTTTCTGATAAGTATATGTGCGTGACATATTGTTGATCAGAAATGATGTAGAATTTTTCTGGAAAGCATAAAGAAGTGTTTGAAAGGAGTTCTTTAAAAGAAAGACCTCAGTAAAGCTACTTACATATTGAGCATCAAGATCTATTGAGATAGATCAAGACGCTTGATAAGATTTTCAATGAGTACATACCTTGACAAGATTTTGAAGTAGTTCAAAATGGAACAGTCAAAGAAAGAGTTCTTGCCTGTGTTGCAAAGGTATGAAGTTGAGTAAGACTCAAATCCCGACCAAGGCAGAAAACAGAAAGAGAATGAAAGTCATTCCCTATGCTTCAGTCATAGGTTTTATAAAAGTATGCCATGGACTAGACCTATTGTATACTATGCCCTAGTTTGGCAAGGGAGTACAATGGCGATCTAGGAGTAGATCACTGGACATTGGTCAAAATTATCCTTATTGGAATAAGGATATGTTTCTCGATTATGGACGTGACAAGAGGTTCGTCGTAAAGGGTTATGTCGATACAAGATTTGACACTGATCCAGATGACTCTAAGTCTCAATCTGGATACATATTGAAAGTGGGACCAATTAGCTATAGTAGCTCCGAACAGAGCATTGTAGACATAGAATATTTTTGCAAAATACATACGGCTCTGAATGTGACAGACCCGTTGACTAAACTTCTCTCACGAGCAAAACATGATCACATCTTAGTACTCATTGGGTGTTAATCACATAGCATTGTGAACTAGATTATTGACTCTAGTAAACCCTTTGAGTGTTGGTCACATGACGATGTGAACTATGGGTGTTAATCATATACATATATGAATATTGGTGTTAAATCACATGGCGATGTGAACTAGATTATTGACTCTGGTGCAAGTGGGAGACTGAAGGAAATATGCCCTAGAGGCAATAATGAAGTTATTATTTATTTCCTTATTTCATGATAAATGTTTATTATTCATGCTAGAATTGTATTAACCGGAAACATAATACCTGTGTGAATACATAGACAAACATAGTGTCACTAGTATGCCTCTACTTGACTAGCTTGTTAATCAAAGATGGTTAAGTTTCCTAACCATAGACATGAGTTGTCATTTGATTAACGGGATCACATCATTAGGAGAATGATGTGATTGACTTAACCCATTCCGTTAGCTTAGCACTTGATCATTTAGTATGTTGCTATTGCTTTCTTCATGACTTATACATGTTCCTATAACTATGAGATTATGCAACTCCCGTTTACTGGAGGAACACTTAGTGTGCTACCAAATGTCACAATGTAACTGGGTGATTATAAAGGTGCTCTACAGGTGTCTCCGAAGGTACTTATTGGGTTGGCGTATTTCAAGATTAGGATTTGTCACTCCGATTGTCGGAGAGGTATCTCTGGCCCACTCGGTAATGCACATCATTATAAGCCTTGCAAGCATTGTAACTAATGAGTTAGTTATAGGATGATGTATTATGGAACGAGTAAAGATACTTGCCGGTAACGAGATTGAACTAGGTATTGAGATACCGACGATCGAATCTCGGGCAAGTAACATATCGATGACAAAGGGAACAACATATGTTGTTATGCGGTTTGACCGATAAAGATCTTCATAAAATATGTGGGAGCCAATATGAGCATCCAGGTTCCGCTATTGGTTATTGACCGGAGATGTGTCTCGGTCATGTCTGCATAGTTCTCGAACCCGTAGGGTCCGCACGTTTAAAGTTCGATGATGGTTATATTATGAGTTTATGTGTTTTGATGTACTGAAGGTAGTTCGGAGTCCCGGATGAGATCAGAGACATGATGAGGAGTCTCAAAATGGTCGAGACATAAAGATCGATATATTGGACGACTATATTTGGACATCGGAAATGTTCCAGGTAAGATTGGGACAATACCGGAGCTCCGAGAGGTTATCGGAACCCCACGGGAGGTATATGGCCCTTAATGGGCCTTAGTGGAAAGGAGGGGAAAGGAGCAAGGGAGGGGGCGCCCCCCAAGCCCAATCCGAATTGGGAAGGGGGCCGGGCCCCCTTTCCTTCCTCCCTCCTTCCTCTTCCTTCCCTCTCCCTTGGGCGCGCCTCTCCCCTTGGCCGGCCCCCTCCTCCACTCCTTTATATACGGGGGAGGGGCACCCCATAGACACAACAATTGATCCTTGAGATCTCTTAGCCGTGTGCGGTGCCCCCCTCCACCATAGTCCACCTCGATAATATTGTAGCGGTGCTTAGGCGAAGCCCTACGTCGGTAGAACGTCATCATCGTCACCACGCCGTCGTGCTGACGGAACTCTCCCTCAAAGCTCGGCTGGATCGGAGTTCGAGGGACATCATCGAGCTGAACGTGTGCTGAACTCGGAAGTGTCGTGCGTTCGGTACTTGATCGGTCGGATCGTGAAGATGTACGACTACATCAACCGCGTTGTGCTAACGCTTCCGCTTTCGGTCTACGAGGGTACGTGTACACACTCTCCCCTCTCGTTGCTATGCATCACCATGATCTTGCGTGTGCGTAGGAATTTTTTGAAATTACTATGTTCCCCAACAGAAGAAGAAGGCCAGATGCAATGCGGGGATGAGGTAGGGTCGCACGCTATTGGCCACTGATACGTCCATTTTGCATCATGCTTTTATATCATTATTTATTGCATTATGGGCTGTTATTACACGTTATATCACAATACTTATGCCTTTCTCTCTTATTTTATAAGGTTTACATGAAGAGGGAGAATGCCGGCAACTGGAATTCTGGACTGAAAAAGGAGCAAATATGCACTACTAGGGAAAAGGCTAGCAGCAGCGCGGGTTTTAGATGTGTCAGTAGCGCGGGTACCCGCGCTACTAATAAGGCGCTACAGCTAACTCATAGCAGTAGCGCGTGCGCACCCGCGCTACTGCTACACAAGTGTAGCAGCAGCGCGGTTAGGTGAAGCTCGCTACTGCTAGTAGCGCTAGCGCTCTTTGGCTGGACGCGCTACTGCTACTGTGGCGCTGCTGCTAACTTTTATACACTCGCTACTGCTAATTTAAGTAGTTTTTTTTAGCATAATTGTTTTGTATTTGAACAGGCTTTGTAGAAGAATCTTTAGCACATAGAAATGTCATCATGATACACATACAAATGCCTGCGAGACCACAAATGTAATCATAGCATGTACATACAAATAGTCTCATCATAATCATCATCCAACACAAAGTGATATCTTGTCATCATCTCGAAAATAGCGATACATGCAAGTCTCGAATACTTGCAACTACAACAACGTCATCCATCTAAACAAAGGTATACGCAAGAAGTGCTATCACTATGAGTGAGAGCGGAACTATGCAATACATGAGGTGGCGGTTACGAGTCCTCTCTCGCGCTAGCGTGAACCTCAAGTAACTAGCTTCTCCTTCTTGTCTGCTTTTGAAGCCTTTATGGCTGGCGCCCGTGAACCCATTCACTTGCGCCTGACACTCATGCCACTCGTTGTACACCCCCGGAACCTTCCCTTTGTACACGACATAGCATTTCCATCTCGCCATCAAGAAACTAGGTACCTGTTAGAGATGCATGTTCATGAAGAGGATGTACAATCATATATATGCAACAAAATATACTAGAGCAACACCGAAAAAGAAAGGGTTAGCAACTAGATGCAACATATACAGTACGCAAATTAATTAACTAGAGGTACGCAGGTCATCGTACGCAAACTAACAAAGTAGCGTTACGCAAGTTCGGCAGGGACCGTGGACGATCACAAAGTTTCATCGCTACAAAAAGTATACAAGTTCAACCGACACATATCATCATCATCGGCATCATAAATCACTAGAAGTTCCATCCTTCCATATCATCGAGGACGAACCCTAGCTTCTTGAACAGCGTGAGGTCTAGACGTTGCATGCCTATGCGAGTTCGGACGTCAGCTCGCGATATAGGGCCGTGGTGGAACATCCCCTTCTCATCGACGACTTCTTTCATGATGATCGTCGCAATGTCGCTTTGGATGCGAAAGAAGTCATCTCTAAGTTTATAATTCGCTTCTCCATGAGATTCTAGCCACTTGTGGATATGATCATCATTTCTATTGTTAATGCGAAGCTTTTAGTGATCCGTGTTGAACTGAATCATGAGATGGACGATGTAGAATCCATCCTTCTTGCTTGGTTTTGGGACATGGATGCAGGAGAAGTTAGTTTTATGCATGAAACCCATCTTCTTGTTCCTTTGGTTCTTGATATGCACGTGGCCACCTCTAAAGCTGAAGCCTTTGAGAGCATCATCTAGAATATTCATTATGTGGGTGTAGTCCTTTTTCTCGTAGTCTCTGGAAGGGTCAAAATACACGGCGTGGGAGACTTACAGGAAAAGAACAATAAGGACGGCGTGCCCGTTGCTGCGGGGAAAAGACACCTCAAATTATTCCCCATATGAGAGAGAAGGAATGATTGAAATGTACGAAAGAGTTGTCCGAAACTGACTTACTTTGGATGATAAGGCACGAGGACAATTTCCCGGTCCTTATTTTGTACCATGAAGTTTTGGAGGTACTCCCTAGCAGTTTCACGCTCAAAGTCGCCGAGACTCAAGAAAGACTCGTGCATGTAGTACGGATCCGCCACACAGATTTGCGAGACTTATTCACTCTTCATGACGGAGCTCATATGTAGCGCAAAAAGGCGGACGATAGTAAAATCAAGCCGCCTTGTTAGAAACATCTCAAAGATATGGTCAAACCGCAGGAAGAACACCTCCGCGGGCCATGTGCCGACCTAGCACTTCCCCTCAGGCACACGAGCCGCGTATGTCGGATATCCTGGATCCTTTGAGGCTAGTAGGCTTTTCTCAGTCGACATCACATGGTCGTGCAGTCTCCTGAGATCCCCTGATAGTGCCTCCAGCGGTTTCGGCGGTAGCATCGGCTCGCCCGTGAGATGGAACATGACCGCACCTTTCACGGGTACACGCTCTTCAGAATGCATCGTCTGGCTGCTGTGTGCTCTGGCTTGTTTGGAGGCAGTTACCTTCCCCGATCTCTTCCTCTCCTCTTTCTTGGGCACACCTTCCAGACCCTTCCTTAACCCCTGCCCAAGTGTTCCCGGGCTAAGTATTGAACGACCCTCGTGCCCGGCTAGTTGATCCTGTGTTGAGGCGGCATCTTCAGGCGTGTCCTGTGAGGATTTCATGAAGAGAGACTTTTTGCAATCAATGGTACGACCCTGCCCGGGCATATCATCCATATCCTCATTAGCAAGCTGATAGCCCGATTCGTCATATGGTTGGCTCATCATATCTATGTCACAGTCATACGCGTTTTTATTGAGGTAATCCATAGGGTCGACCTCCGTCTCATCATCCATTCTCTGTTCTACAGGAGAAATTACATCAGCTAGTACTATTGCACCCCTTTCATCATGTCGTCCGCCGCTCTCACCCGGCACTACAGGAGCTGGTAATTGCGTAGGCGGGGTGGTGGTCTCTGCACATGCTTGTTGATGTGTGGTAGTTATTGGTGTGCTCTTGGCCGCCTCCAGACGAATAAGATTCTTCGGCCATAGCAGCACCCAACCCTTGCAGCTTCCAATCCGCGGCGGGGTCTCGTCGTCCGCTCCCACATGCTGTACTGGAGGAGGCAAATCCTCGTGCCCCGATTTCATACTAGTCAAGCTAACCCTGAAGTGCCCAGCGGGGATCGGCTGGTTGTGGAACGTGCGTTGAGAGGGGTCCATTATCATCCCCTTTACCACGTCCACCTTCTAGCCTTTGATCAAGTAGAGTATGGTGCACGGGGTTTCTTTCGCCTGCAAACACATATGTCTATGGCGTAAAACAACCGAAAGGCAACAAAAATGGAATATTATCTATATATATATGTTGGTGCGACATGTAATTACCATCCCATGTCTTGGCCGGTGTTTTACATAACGTGTCTAACTCCTCTTCAAGTAGCCCCGGATACAAATTAATATTATTTCCTGGTTGTTTCGGCCCTTGAATAAGCATGCTCATGTGAATGTACTTCGATTTCATGCACAACCAGAGGGGGAGGTTGTACATCCATACAAACACGGGCCATGTGCTATGGTTGGTGTTCTGGTTGCCAAACGGATTCATGCCATCGGTACACGCGCCGAGCACGATGTTCCTTGCATCACATTCAAAATACCGATAGAAGTTGTTCAACGCTCTCCACTAGCTTCCATCCTTCACGTGTCTCAGCTTCGGATCATCTCCATCGTCGGGCTTCTTCCTCTCCGCGTGCCAGCGCATTAGCTTTGCTTCCTTGGGATCTAGAAAATACCTCTGGAGACGGGGAGTGATCGGTAAGTACCATACAACTTTCTGGGGACATTTCTTCCCGGCCTTCTTGTATCGAGAAGCATTGCACACCGGACAGCTTGTTTTTTCCGCGTGCTCCTTCCGATAAATTATGCAATTGTTGATGCATGCATGGTATCTAACGTGTGGAAGATCAAGAGGGCACACGATCTTCTTGGCCTCATCAACACTAGTAGGACATAGATTACCCGCGGGAAGAACATCCTTTAGGTACTTGAGATGCTCATCGAGGCTAGTGTCGGTCCATTTGTTTTTAGCCTTTGTCTTCAGGAGTTAGAGCGTGAAACTCAAGCGGGTCACCTCAGGATTGCAACCATCATACAATGGAGTGTTCGAGTCTACCACCAGTTGCTCCAGCTTAGCCTCCTCTCTAGAAGCAGCTCTCTCAGTACTCGTCTCCTTGCGAAGCAATGCTTGAACATGAGGGTCCCGCACAATTGAACTTAGTACTGACGAACTCTGCTGCGTGGAGTCCATGTCGTTCTCTCCACCGCCATGTCCGGCCCCTTCTCCTCCGCCATGTCCGGCCCCTTCTCCGCCGCCATGTCCGGCCTCTTCCCCGCCGCCATTATCGATCATCTCTTCGTCTTGTCCCGTGTCATCATTGCCTGCCCCGTCGGCATCCTCAACATCGTCATCCTCATCTTCAATTATCCACCGAGTATAGCCATCCATGAAACCAATCATGAGCAGGTGCGCTTCGACACGACCATCGTCATGGGGGTCAAGCCAAACTATTCCTTTGCATTTTCGACACGGACATAAAACCTCTGTCCGGTTATTTTCTTTCATGTCCTGCACCACCGACCGCAACCACCTGTCCACCATCGTTCCACTGACCATCATCAACTCTGCACAGTAATAATAAACAAATTGATTATAAAAATGCATGCATGCATCAAAGTCATAAAATTTTTTGGCATGACCTTCCCTAAAAATAGGACATATATGGATCTAGAGTTTGCCTGGAATTCGCCGAAACGGAAATAAATCGACATTTTGGCAAAACATAGGCAACTCAAAAGCACAATTTGGCGGCGTCAACTCATGACACACACACAATTTCCACAAACATATCACACACACATAAACATATTTCCATTTTGCAAAAGCATGAAATTTTCATCACCTCTATCTCGATCGAGATCGAGCACACGATGGAGATGATGTTGTAGGGAGATCAAAAGTGCACAAAGCTCTTCTTGACAAATATAGATCTAGTTAGGGGGCAAATAGGTCACTTAACTAAATCCTACATCTACCTAGCTACCTAATTTGGGAGGAGACAACTTCAACTAGTGGAAGGGGAAGGAAAAAGAGAAAGGAGATGCATTAATGGAGGTGGTGTAGTTATGTAGGAGTAATGAAGAGAGAGAAAGGTGGATACAAGAGAGAGAGTAATGGGGGAGAAGTATTGAGGAGAAGAAGAAGAGTGAGAGTGGGAGCATGTGGTGGAGGTAGGGGGAAGGGAAGAGAGGAGGGGGAGGTAGGGGGAAGGGAAAAGAGGAGGGGGAGGGGAGGGACGGGTGGGGAAAGGTGTTGGGTTGGTGTGGGTTAGCAGTAGCGCGAGACATAAAACGTGCTGCTGATAAGGATTTAGCAGCAGCGCGCTTTGGGATACGGCGCTACTGCTAACTGGGACAAAAAAGTGTGGCAATTTGAAATTTACCAGCAGCGATCCCGGGAAAAGCGCGCTACTACTACATACTTAGCAGTAGCGCGGTTCTTGCGACCACGCTACTGCTACTTAGAGTTAGGTGAACACCGCCGGTCGATATTTGTAGCAGCGCGTTTTAGGCCGAGCGCGCTACTGCTAAATCCTTATCAGCAGCGAGTTTACAGGACACGCGCTACTACTAGTTAGCAGCAGCGCTCCTTTTTGAACTGCACTGCTGCTAAGATTCTGTGTATTGGCTTTTCCCTAGTAGTGATTAGAGACCTATTCCGCACAACTCCAGAAGTCCTGAAACTTCACGGATATTAGTTTTGTAATTTATAAAAAAATTGGGCGAAGAAAGCACCAAAGGGGGCCTACCAGCCAGCCACAAGGGTGGAGGGCGCGCCCTCCTATCTTGTGGGCCCTTCTTCTGCTGGGGAAACATCCCTTCGGGAGGGGGAAATCACCGCCAACGCCATCACCATCGATCCTCTCATCGAGAGGGGGTCTATCTCCATCAACATCTTCACCAGCACCATCTCCTCTCAAACCCTAGTTCATCTCTTGTATCCAATCTTTGCCTCAAAACCTCAGATTGGTACCTGTGGGTTGCTAGTAGTGTTGATTACTCCTTGTAGTTGATGCTAGTTGGTTTATTCAGTGGAAGATCGTATGTTCAGATCCTTAATGATAATTAATACTCCTCTGATTATGAACATTAATATCCTTTGTGAGTAGTTACGTTTGTTCCTGAGGACATGGGAGAAGTCTTGTTATAAGTAATCATGTGAAGTTGGTATTCGTTCGATATTTTGATGAGATGTATGTTGTCTCTCCTCTAGTGGTCTTATGTGAACATCAACTACATGACGCTTCGCCATGATTTGGGCCTAGGGGAAGCCATTGGGAAGTAATAAGTAGATGATGGGTTGCTAAAGTGACAGAAGCTTAAACCATAGTTTATGCGTTGCTTCGTAAGGGGCTGATTCGGAACCATATGTTTCATGCTATGGTTAGGTTTACCTTAATTCTTATTTCGTAGTTACGGATGCTTGCGAGAAGGGTTAATCATAAGTAGGAGGCTTGTCCAAGGAAGGACATCACCCAAGCTCTGATCCACCCACATATCAAATTATCAAAGTAACGAACGCGAATCATATGAGTCCTCAGGAGCGCTTTGCTTTATATAAGAGTTCGTCCAGGATTGTCATTTGCAACAAAAAGTATTGGGACACCTTGCTGCACTTTGTTTAATTTTGTTACTTGTTACCCATTATGAATTATCTTATCACACAATTATCTGTTACCGATAATTTCAGTGCTTGCAGAGAATACCTTGCTGAAAACCGCTTGTCATTTCCTTCTGCTCCTCGTTAGGTTTGACACTCTTACTTATCGAAAGGACTACAATAGATCCCCTACACTTGTGGGTCATCAAGACTCTTTTTTGGCGCCATTGTCGGGGAGTGAAGCACCTTTGGTAAGTGGAATTTGGTAAGGAAACATTTATATAGTGTGCTGAAATTTACTGTCACTTGTTACTATGGAAAATAATCCATTGAGGGGCTTGTTCGGGTTATCTTCACCTCGACCGGAAGAGAAAAGAGTTGCTCCTCAACCTACTGCACCTACTGAAAATATTTATTTTGAAATTCCTTCAGGTATGATAGAGAAACTGCTAGCTAATCCTTATAAAGGATATGGAACATTACATCCTGATATGCACATGATCTATGTGGATGAAGTTTGTGGATTATTTAAGCTTGTAGGTATGCCCGAGGATGTTGTCAAGAAAAAGGTCTTCCCTTTATCTTTGAAGGGAAAGGCATTGACATGGTATAGGCTATGTGAGGATATTGGATCATGGAACTACAACCGATTAAAATTGGAATTTCACTAGAAGTTTTATCCTATGCATCTGGTTCATCGTGATCGGAATTATATCATTAATTTTTGGCCTCGTGAAGAGGAAAGTATTGCTCAAGGTTGGGGGAGGCTTGAGTCAATGTTATATTCATGCCCCAATCATGAGCTCTCAAGAGAAATTATTATTCAAAATTTTTATGCTCGGCTTTCTCATAATGATCGCTCCATGCTCAATACTTCTTGTACTGGTTCTTTTACGATGAAGACTATTGAATTCAAATGGGATTTATTGGAAAGAATTAAATGCAACTCTGAATATTGGGAACGGCGAAGGTAAGGAGTCAGGTATAAACCCTAAGTTTGATTATGTTAAAACTTTTATGGATATCGATGCTTTTCCTGATTTTAGCACTAAATATGGACTTGACTCTGAGATAGTAGCTTCTTTTTGTGAATCATTTGCTACTCATGTTGATCTCCCTAAGGAGAAGTGGTTTAAATATCATCCTCCCATTGAAGTTAAAGTGGTAGAACCTATTAAAGTTGAAGAAGAAAGTATTACTTATAATGTTGATCCTATTGTTCCTATTGCTTATATTGAGAAACCACCTTTCCATGTTAGAATAAAGGATCATGCTAAAGCTTCAACTGTGGGTCATAAGAGTTATACTAGAACACCTTCACCTCCTGAACAAATTAAAGTTGAACCTAGTATTGCTATGGTTAAAGATCTCTTGGTCGATAATATTGATGGGCATGCTATTTATTTCTATGATTAAGCTGCTAGAATCACTAAACCCGATACTAAAGGTAAACATAGACCTGTTGTCGACATGCCTATTGTCTCTACTAAAATAGGAGATCATTGTTATCATGGTTTATGTGATGTGGGTGCTTGTGTGAGTGCAATACCCTATACCTTATATGAAGAAATTATGAATGATATTGCACCTTCTGAGATAGAAGGCATTGATGTTACTATTAAGCTTGCCAATAGAGATACTATTTCACCAGTTAGGATTGTTAGAGATGTTGAAGTCTTGTGTGGGAAAATAAAATACCCTACTGATTTTCTTGTTCTTGCTTCCCCGCAAGATGACTTTTGTCCCATTATATTTGGTAGACCCTTCTTTAATATTGTTAATGCTAAGATAGACGTGAAAAGGATATTGTTACTGTTGGTTTAGGGGATATGTCTCATGATTTTAATTTTTATAATTTTTGTAGACAACCCCATGATAAAGAATGGCCTAGTAAGGATGAAATTATTGGTCTTGCTTCTATTGTCGTGCCTCCTAATGATCCTTTAGAACAATATTTGCTAGACCATGAAAATGATATGTTTATGAATGAAAGAAGGGAAATAGATGAAATATTCTTTAATCAGGGACCTATTTTGAAACACAACTTGCCTGTTGAAATCCTTGGGAATCCTCCTCCACCCAAGGGAGATCTCGTGTTTGAGCTTAAACAATTACCTGATACTTTGAAATATGCTTGTCTTGATGAAAATAAGATATATCCTGTTATATTAGTGCTAACCTTTCAGAGCATGAAGAAAATAAATTATTGAAAACTCTGAAGAAGCATCGTGCAACTATTGGACACACTCTTGATGATCTTAAGGGCATTAGTTCCACTCTATGTCAGCACAAAATAAAATTGTTGAAGGATGCTAAACCAGTTGTTGATCATCAACGACGGTTAAATCCTAAGATGAAAGAAGTGGTAAGAAATGAAATACTAAAGCTTCTGGAGGCACGTATAATTTATCCTATTGCTGATAGCCAATGGGTAAGTCCCATTCATTGTGTCCCTAAGAAGGGAGGTGTTACTGTTGTTTCTAATGATAATAATGAATTGATCCCACAAAGAATTGTTACAAGTTATAGAATGGTAATTGATTTCCGCAAATTAAATAAAGCTACTACAAAAGATCATTACCCTCTACCTTTTATTGATCAAATGCTAGAGAGACTATCCAAACATACACATTTTTGCTTCCTAGATGGTTATTCTGATTTATCTCAAATACCCGTGTCAAAAGATGATCAGGAAAAGACCACTTTTACTAACCCTTTCGGTACTTTTGCTAATAGACGTATGCCTTTTGGTTTATGTAATGCACCTGCTACCTTTCAAAGATGTATGAGTACTATATTCTTTGACTTTTGTGAAAAGATTGTTGAGGTTTTCATGGATGATTTGTCCGTTTACGGAACTTCTTTTGATGATTGCTTAAGCAACCTTGATCGAGTTTTGTAGAGATGTGAAGAAACTAATCTTGTCTTGAATTGGGAGAAGTGCCACTTTATGGTTATTTAAGGTATTGTCTTGGTCATAAAATTACTAAAAGAGGTATTGAAGTTGATAAAGCTAAAGTAGATGCTATTGAAAATAGGATGTGTCCTAAAGATATCAAAGGTATAAGAAGTTTCCTTGGTCATGCTGGTTTCTATAGGAGGTTTATTGAAGACTTCTCTAAAATTTCTAGGCCTCTCACTAATCTCTTGCAAAAAGATGTTCCTTTTGTTTTTGATGATGATTGTGTAGAAGCATTTGAAATACTTAAGAAAGCCTCGATTTCTGCACCTATTGTTCAGCCACCTGATTGGAATTTACCCTTTGAAATTATGTGTGATGCTAGTGATTATGCTGTAGGTGCTGTTCTAGGACAAAGAGTTGATAAGAAACTAAATGTCATTCAGTATGCTAGTAAGACTCTAGACAGTGCCCAGATAAATTATGCTACTACGGAAAAAAAATTAGCAGTTGTATTTGCTTGTGATAAGTTCAGACCTTATATTGTTGATTCTAAAGTAACTGTTCACACTGATCATGCTGCTATTAAATATATTATAGAAAAGAAAGATGCTAAACCTAGACTTATTAGATGGGTTCTCCTACTATAATAATTTGATTTGCATATTATTGATAGAAAGGGAGCTGAGAACCCCATTGCAGACAACTTGTCTAGGTTAGAGAATGTTCTTGATGACCCACTACCGATTGATGATAGCTTCCCTGATGAACAATTATGTGTGATGCTAGTGATTATGATGTTGGTGCTATTCTAGGACAAAGAGTTGATAAGAAATTGAATGTTATTCATTATGCTAGTAAAACTCTAGGCAGTTCCCAGAGAAATTATGCTACTACTGAAAAATATTTTTAGCAGTTGTATTTGCTTGTTATAAGTTCAGATCTTATATTGTTGATTCTAAAGTTACAGTTCACACTAATCATGCCGCTATTAAATATCTTATGGAAAAGAAAGATGCTAAACCTAGACTTATTAGATGGGTTCTCTTGTTACAAGAATTTGACCTGCATATTATTGATAGAAAGGGAGCTGAGAACCCCATTGCAGACAACTTGTCTAGGTTAGAAAATGTTCTTGATGACCCACTGCCTATTGATGATAGCTTTCCTGATGAACAATTAGCTGTCATAAGTGCTTCTCGTAATACTCCATGGTATGCTGATTATGCTAATTACATTGTTACTAAATTTATACCACCTAGTTTCACATACCAGCAAAAGAAAAAGTTTTTCTATGATTTAAGGCATTACTTTTGGGATGACCCACACCTTTATAAAGGACTAGATGGTGTTATTAGACGTTGTGTACCTGAGCATGAGCAGGAACAGATCCTACGCAAGTGTCACTCCGAGGCTTACGGAGAACACCACGCTGGAGATAGAACTGCACATAAGGTATTGCAATCAGGTTTTTATCGGCCTACTCTCTTCAAAGATGCTCATAAGTTTGTCTTGTCTTGTGATGAATGCCAAAGAATTGGTAATATTAGTAGACGTTAGGAAATGCCTATGAATTATTCACTTGTTATTGAACCATTTGATGTTTGGGGCTTGATTATATGGGACATTTTCCTTCCTCTAATGGGTATACACATATTTTAGTTGTTGTTGATTACGTTACTAAGTGGGTAGAAGCTATTCCAACTAGTAGTGTTGATCATAACACTTCAATTAAGATGTTTAAAGAAGTTATTTTTCCGAGGTTTGGAGTCCCTATATATTTAATGACTGATGGTGGTTCACATCTTATTCATGGTGCTTTTTGTAAAATGCTTGCTAAGTATGATGTTAACCATAGAATTGCATCTCCATATCATCCTCAGTCTAGTCGTCAAGTAGAATTGAGTAATAGAGAGATGAAATTGATTTTGCAAAAGGCTGTTAATAGATCTAGAAATAATTGGTCCAAGAAACTTGATGATGAACTATGGGCTTATAGAACTGCTTATAAAAATCCTATGGGTATGTCTCTGTATAAAATGATTTATGGAAGGCTTGTCACTTACCTCTTGAACTAAAACATAAGGCATATTGGGCTATTAAAGAGCTCAACTATGATTTCAAACTTGCCGGTGAGAAGAGGTTATTTGATATTAGCTCGCTTGATGAATGGAGAACCCAAGCCTATGAGAATGCCAAGTTGTTTAAAGAAAAAGTTAAAAGATGGCATGACAAAAGGATACAAAAACATGAGTTTAATGTAGGCGATCATGTTTTGCTACATAACTCCCAGTTAAGATTTTTTTATAGGAAAACTTCTCTCTAAATGGGAAGGTCCTTACATCATCGAGGAGGTCTATCGTTCCGGTGCCATCAAAATCAACAATGCCGAAGGCAAAAATCCGAAGGTGGTAAACGGTCAAAGAGTCAAACATTATATCTCTTGTAGTCCCATAAATCTTGAAACCAATATAATTGACACCGTAACACCGGAGGAGTACATAAGGAACACTTTCCAAAACATTTCAGACTTCAAAAAGGAATAGGTATGTGGTACGGTAAGTAAACCGACTTGAAAACTGTTCTAATAGACATTTTTCTCCGTTTTGGAATATTTAAAAAATAAGGAAAATTAAAAGTAGTCGGAAAGAGACATGAGGTGACCACAAGGGTGGAGGGCGCGCCCTATGATGTCTACTATGCAACTTTATCCATGTAGATATTGTTGGGCCTCCAAGTGCAAATTTTTATAGGACAATAGCAAATTACCCTCAAGTGGATGACCTAAGGTTTATCAATCCGTGGGAGTCATAGGATGAAGATGGTCTCTCTTAAACAACCATGCAACCAAATAAGAAAGAGTCTCTTGTGTCCCCAACACACCCAATACAATGGTAAATTGTATAGGTGCACTAGTTCGGCGAAGAGATGGTGATACAAGTGCAGTATGGATGGTAGATATATGTTTTTGTAATCTGAAAATATAAAAAAAGCAAGGTATCAAGTAACAAAAGTGAGTGAAAACGGTATTGCAATGCTTGCAAACAAGGCCTAGGGTTCATACTTTCACTAGTGCAAGTTCTCTCAACAATGATAACATAATTGGATCATATAACAATCTCTCAACATGCAACAAAGAGTTACTCCAAAGTCACTAATAGCAGAGAACAAATGAAGAGATTATTATATCGTACAAAACCACCTCAAAGTTATTCTTTCAGATCAATCCATTGGGCTATTCCTATAAGTGTCACAAACATCCCTAGAGTTCACAGTAAAATAACACCTTAAGACACACATCAACCAAAACCCTAATGTCACCTAGATACTCCAATGTCACCTCAAGTATCCGCGGGTTTGATTATATGATATGCATCACACAATCTCAGATTCATCTATTCAAACCAACATAAAGAACTTCATAGAGTGCCCCAAAGTTTCTATCGGAGAGTCAAGACGAAAACGTGTGCCAACCCCTATGCATAGATTCCCAAGGTCACGGAACCCGCAAGTTGACTACTAAAACATACATCAAGTGAATCAATAGAATACTCTATTGTCACCACAGGTATCCCACGCAAGACATACATCAAGTATTTTCAAATCCTTAAAGACTCAATCATTAAGATAACTTCAAAGGGAAAACTCAATCCATTAAAAGAAGGAAGAGGGGGAGTGAGGCAGTTCCGGACTAGGGGGTGTCCGGATAGCCGAACTACCATCATCGGCCGGACTCCAAGACTATGAAGATACAAGATTGAAGACTTTGTCCCGTGTCCGGATGGGACTTTCCTTGGCGTGGAAGGCAAGCTTGGCGATACAGATATGTAGATCTCCTACCATTGTAACCGACTCTGTGTAACCCTAGCCCTCTCCGGTGTCTATATAAACCGGATGGCTTTAGTCCATAGGACGAACAACAATCATACCATAGGCTAGCTTCTAGGGTTTAGCCTCCTTGATCTCGTGGTAGATCTACTCTTGTAACCCACATCATCAATATTAATCAAGAAGGACGTAGGGTTTTACCTCCATCAAGAGGGCCCGAACCTGGGTAAAAACATCGTGTCCCTCGTCTCCTGTTACCATCCGCCTAGACGCACAGTTCGGGACCCCCTACCCGAGATCCGCCGGTTTTGACACTGACATTGGTGCTTTCATTGAGAGTTCCTCTATGTCGTCACCGATAGGCTCGATGGCTTCTTCGATCATCAACGACGATGCAGTCCAGGGTGAGACCTTCCTCCCCGGACAGATCTTCGTATTCGGCGGCATCGCACTGCGGGCCAATTCGCTTGGCCAGCTGGAGCAGATCGAAGGCTACGCCCCTGGCCGTCAGGTCAGATTTGGAAGTTTGAACTTCACGGCTGACATCCGTGGGGACTTGATCCTCGACGGATTCGAGCCACGGCCGAGCATGCCGTATTGTCATGATGGGCATGATTTAGCTCTGCAGCCGGACAGTACCCTGGAGGCCGCACTCGAACCCGCTCCGATCTTCGACTCGGAGCCGGCTGCGCAGACCAAGGATGGATGGCTAGACACCACCTCGGGGGCTGCAACCTCTACGGTGATAGAGCCGAACACCGATCTTGTCTCCCATGAAGCTCGTGACTCCGAGGTGCCGGACTCCTTGCCGGACTCCGAACCTTCCGCGCCCCCTCCAGTCGAATCCGATTGGGCACCAATCATGGAGTTCACCGCGGTGGACATCTTTCAACACTCACCTTTTGGCGACATCTTGAGTTCGGTAAAGTACCTCTCGTTATCAGGAGAGGCCTGGCCGGATTGCGGCCAGGACGGTTGGGATGCGGACGATGAAGAAATTCAGAGCCCACCCACCACCCACTTGGTAGCCACTGTCGACGACCTAACCGACATGCTAGATTACGACTCTGAGGACATCGACGGTATGGACGACGATGCCGGAGACGACCAAGAACCAGCGCCCACAGGGCACTGGAAAGCCACCTCTTCATACGACATATACATGGTGGATATCCCAAAGGATGGGAACGGCGAAGGAATAGCGGAGGATGACCCCTCCAAGAAACAGCCCAAGCGCCAGCGTCAGCGGCGCCGCTCTAAATCCCACCATAGCAAGAATGAGGATTCCGGCACCGGAGACAATAATACACCGGATAGTGCCGAAGACAACCCACTCCAGCAAGATCCAGCACAGGAGGAGGGGGACGCCAGCCCTCATGAGAGAGTGGCCGAAGAAGAGGTAGAGGACTATATGCCTCCCTCCAGAGACGTGGCAAGCCTCGACGACGACGAATTCGTCGTACCTGAGGATCCCGTCGAACAGGAGCATTTCAAACGCAGGCTTATGGCCATGGCAAACAGCCTCAAGAAAAAGAAGGAGCAGCTTAGAGCTGATCAAGATCTGCTAGCCGACAGATGGACCGAAGTCCTCGCGGCCGAAGAGCATGAAATCGAACGCCCCTCCAAAAGCTACCCCAAACGTAAGCTGCTCCCCCGATTAGAGGTGGAGGCATATGATCCCGCTTCACCAGGAGACAATACGGCTGACCGACCACCCCGTGGTCGCGACAGAGAGGCCTCAAGGCCCTTCACTAGACCCGTACCCCGGCATCGCTCGAAAAGCACAAGGCCACAGGGGAACACTCCGGACCTGCGAGACATATTGGAGGATAAGGCAAGACAATCAAGATCGATCTATGGATCACGTGGGCGCCCCACGATACGTGACGATCACCGTCACCCCGGACACAGTAAGTCCGGCCGGGCCGAACACAACAGACAAAGCTCTTTTGAGCTCCGTCGCGATATCGCCCAGTACAGAGGCGCCGCACACCCATTGTGCTTCACAGATGAGGTAATGGATCATCAAATCCCAGAAGGGTTTAAATCCGTCAATATTGAATCTTATGATGGCACAACAGACCCCGCGGTCTGGATCGAGGACTATCTCCTCCACATCCACATGGCCCGCGGAGACGATCTCCACGCCATCAAATATCTCCCACTCAAACTTAAAGGACCAGCCCGGCACTGGCTTAACAACTTGCCAGCAGAGTCAATCGAGAGTTGGGAGGACCTGGAAGCTGCATTCCTCGATAACTTCCAAGGCACGTACGTGCGACCACCAGATGCAGATGACCTAAGCCACATAATTCAGTAGCCAGACGAATAGGCCGGACAATTCTGGACACGGTTCTTAACCAAGAAAACCAAATCGTCGACTGTCCGGATGCCGAGGGCCTCGCGGCCTTCAAGCATAACATCCGCGACGAGTGGCTTGCCCGGCACCTGGGACAGGAAAAGCCGAAATCCATGGCAGCCCTTACATCACTCATGACCCGCTTCTGTGCGGGTGAGGACAGCTGGCTAGCACGCAGCAACAACCTCAACAAAAATTCTGGCAGTCCGGATATCAAGGACCGTAGTGGCAGGTCTCGTCGCTACAAAAACAAACGCCACATTAACGGCGATAACAGTGAGGATACGGCAGTCAACGCCGGATTCAGAGGCTCTAAACCCGGTCAATGGAAAAAGCCATTCAAAAGAACAACTCAGGGTCCATCCAATTTGGACCGAATTCTCGACCGCTTCTGCCAGATACATGGCACCCCTGAAAAGCCAGCTAACCACACCAATAGGGACTGTTGGGTGTTCAAGCAGGCAGGCAAGTTAATTGCCGAAAACAGCGACAAGGGGCTACATAGCGACGACGAGGAAGAGACCCGACCACCGAACAATAGAGGACAGAAGGGTTTCCCCCCATAGGTGCGGACGGTGAACATGATATATGCCATGCACATACCCAAAAGGGAGCGGAAGCGTGCACTCAGGGATGTATACGCGATGGAGCCAGTTGCCCCGAAGTTCAATCCACGGTCCTCTTGCCCGATCACCTTTGACCGAAGGGACCACCCCACCAGCATTCGCCATGGTGGGTTCGCCGCATTGGTTCTAGACCCAATCATCGATGGATTTCATCTCACCAGAGTCCTGATGGACGGCGGTAGCAGCCTAAACCTGCTTTATCAGGACACGGTGCACAAAATGGGCATAGACACCTCAAGGATTACACCTACCAAGACGACCTTTAAAGGCATCATACCAGGTGTAGAAGCCAATTGCACAGGCTCAGTTACACTGGAAGTGGTCTTCGGATCCCCGGATAACTTCCGAAGCGAGGAGTTAATCTTCGACATAGTCCCGTTCCGTAGCGGCTATCATGCCTTGCTCGGACGTACCGCGTTCGCAAAGTTCAACGCGGTGCCACACTACGCATACCTCAAGCTCAAGATGTCAGGCCCTAGAGGAGACATCACGGTCAACGGAAACACTGAACGCTCCCTCTGAACGGAGGAACATACAGCGGCTCTCGCGGCAGAAGTACAAAGCAGCCTTTTAAGGCAATTCTTGAGTCCGGCTGCTAAGTGGTCGGACACAGCTAAGCGTGCCCGGAGTAACCTACAACACGACCACCTGGCACGTTCCGAGCACGCGTAGTAGTGCGGCCCCAACCCCAGCCCTGTAAAATATTAAGACAGACCCTTCGCGTACTCCATTACGCTCCGAAGATACCATGGGCATGGGGCAAGGGGCTCGACCACGATAAGCCCAAACTATGGCTCAACCGCACCAGGGGCTCTTAAGTGTGTCGTTTCTTTTTCTTTTCCTTTTATTTTTTACCCACAGGACTCCGTTCGTCAGAGGCCCTGTCCGGCAGCAGACATGCCGAACCCACGATACAACAGCCAGGGAAGGAGAAAGGCTACAACGAAAATCCAGGTGGTCTCCATTATGAGCATTAAATCTGTTTTATGCATTATTCCGTAGCCTACCCCTAGAGGGGGACATGTTAAACAGTCCCATCCCTTGCTTACTGCACCACTTGTATCGTCCTGCACTTACAACAGTTTTTATTTGAATAAAGCAATGCAGCACATTTTTGCCTCTAATTGCATTTCTTTCTTACACATATGTTCATCTATAACATGTTGCATCCGTACATTTTGGTACGGCTAAATACACCAAGGGCTTATGTTTCTCGCGTTATGGTGTGATAAGTCCGAGGACTTTCACAAGTGCGGCATCCCGAACTTATAGCATTATATGCATCGGCTCCGAATCATGTTCTTGGGTCAA
Source organism: Triticum aestivum (assembly GCF_018294505.1). NCBI lineage: Eukaryota > Viridiplantae > Streptophyta > Magnoliopsida > Poales > Poaceae > Triticum > Triticum aestivum. The sequence goes on from NC_057798.1 coordinate 581,562,147, forward strand.
TAGTTGGGTTTGCCCGGCTCCCATGTTTTGGTACCTTACGTTCCATTTTATCGGCTAAGGTAGCACTGGGAGAACCACTGCGATTGCGCCCCAGTTGAGCTGGGTTAACGCCTCAGTGGAGAAAGCTAAAACTGACCGTCATGATGAGGCGAGAGCTGGTTGCTGTTCGAGAGGTTCTTTGCGAGTTCCTAAAGACTTATGCCGCTTCGAGCGAGGAGCCGGATTCTGTCCGGTCAAGGCGTGGATAGCGCCCCAAATTCGGCCTTCCGAAAACTAGGGGCTTCACCGAAATTTAAAATTATAGAATTCTATGGCTAAGTGAGAGTGTTCAAGCATTATAAGTCCGGTTTCCTTGTTGGTTGTGTTGAGCACCTCCCTAGATGGACCCAAAAATGGGAACAAGAGCGCTCGAGTTTATCCCGAACACCCCAGCACTCGTGGCATGGGGGCTGAAGCCGACGACTTGCCATCTCTCAGATTTGATAAACAGCCGCATAGAAGGTAATATTTTAAATTAACAAGCGTTGCTTAGCGCATATGAACCAAGTTTTCAGCGCACAGGATAACAAAATGCGAGTCTACTCAAATATTACATCTTTGGAGCACTCACCTGCAATAGTGCGGGCGCCCTTCAGCACACTCCTATAATACATCTCGGGTGTGCGATGCTCCTTGCCCTTTGGTGGGGGTCCGTCACAAGCTTCTGGGCATCCATCTTGCCCCAGTGCACCTTTCCGCGGGCAAGGGCCCAACACGCACCCTCGACACAGGCAGAGTGCTTGATAACTTCAACCCACGGGCACGCGTCCACCAGCCGCCGCACCAGGCCGAAGTAGCTCCCAGGCATAGCCTCCTTAGGCCACAGCCGAACTATGAGGCCCTTCATGGCCTGTTCGGCCGCCTTGTGGAGCTCGACCAGCTGCTTCAGCTGGTCGCTAAGGGGCACCGGATGTCCGGCCTCAGCATACTGAGACCAGAAGACCTTCTCTGTTGAGCTCCCCTCCTCGGCCCGGTAGAATGCGGTAGCATCGGACACGCTGCAAGGAAGATCTGCGAACGCTCCTGGAGAGCTCCGAATTCGGGTAAGCGACAGGTAATTAACACTCACATGCTTACTTTGCATGAAAAATGCCTTACCCACTGCTATTTTCTTCACCGCCTCTATCTCCTGGAGGGCCTTGTAGGCTTCGGCCTTAGCGGCTTTGGCACTCTCAAGAGCCGTTGCAAGCTCAGACTCACGAGTCTTCGAGTCACGCTCCAGGCTCTCGTGTTTCTTCACGAGATCCTGGAGCTCTTGTTGTACCTCCGCCACCCGCGCCTCCTGTTTCTCTCGCTCGGTGCACTCCGCAGCCGCATTGCGTTCGGCCGCGGCCACCGCCTCTTTCAGGGTTGCCACCTCGTTCGTGGCCCCTGCAATACCCTAGTTATCCTTGTCATTTTTCTTGCAACCAAAATCCTTTTCTGTAAGGTACAATTTTCATAAGGTATTACTCACCTTCTTTTTCCTCGAGCTGCTTCTTGGCATGGCCGAGCTCGTTCTCGGACCACTCGAGGCTTTCCTTCAAAGTATTGACCTCCGCAGTCAGTGCGGCAGAGGTCAGCAGCACAGCCTGCAATCCCATATTGACATATTTTCATGACTCCTGCGTTTATCTTTCTAAAGATCCTCAGTTCGACTTTTCTTTCCGAACACCGAACCGAGCATCAGGGGCTACTGTCTATGCGGTACCATTTTACATATATTGAAATTCTTACCTCAAAGCCTGTTAGAAGGCTGCTGCAGGCTTCGGTCAGCCCGTTCTTGGCGAGCTGAACCTTCTGAATCACCGCACTCATAACAGTGCGGTGTTCCTCTTCAATGGAGGCGCCGTTGAGCGCCTCCAGCAAATTATCCGGCACCTCCGGTTGGACGGAGGTAGCCGGCGTCGCGGTCTTGCCCTTCTTACAAAGGGGTCGTCCGCCGGACTCCGGAGCCACTATGGGTTCCGGGGCTGAGTCTGGTGCAAAGTTTGGGAGGTTGTCCTGCGACACCTCCGGGGCCCTCTTCTCCTGGTGGGTCCCTTCCCGGGATCCCACCTCGGCATCGTCCACATCACGGGGGGTGTAGGCAGTCGGAAGAGAATCCATATCCAACGCCCCTAAGGACCCGCTCGACGAAGTGGGAAGATCATCCTTAGGCGGACTGCAGGGTTGTATGCGACATTAGAAAGACATAATGTGGCGGAAAACGAAAACCTTGAAGTTGTTCGGGAGTCTGGATACTTATGATCTCGCCAGAGGCTTGGCCCTTGGAGGCCAGTCCTCGTCGTCATCACTGGCGTTGGCGGAACAGTCCGGGGCGGAACAGTCCGGGGGAAGAGTGTTTCCCCTCTTGGACCCTTCGGCCTCCCTTGTTGGGGAGGCCTTCCTTTTCTTCCCTCCCCCCGCTGGGGGAGAGGCTTTCTTCTTCTCCTCCTTGCCTTGGTGGGAGGAGTCGGCCTCAGATTCATCGTCCGATAGCACCTGAAAATGGGAACTCTTCCGAGTCCCCATGGCCTTCTTCTTGGCCTTCTTCTCCGGCACCACGTGGGGTGCCGGAGCCAGCAGCCCCGTTAGGCGGGCGTCAGCTGGGTCCTCTGGCAATGGGGCCGGACAGATAGCCTGTGCGGCCTTCTTTAGCCAGTCCTGTCAAAGGAAAGGGAGTTTAGATCCCGCATAAAGTCAAACTATGAATAACAAGCGTCCCGTAAAGGACAATATCACTTACCTCGTCAGCTGGACGCTGCGAGCTGAATCCGCGATCTTCGGTAGCGGATGCGGGAGCCTCGGCGCCCTTGAACAGCACCTTCCAGACCTCTTTGTACGTAGTGTCGAAGAGCCCATTCAAAGTCTGGTGCTGCGCCGGATCGAACTCCCACATATTGAAGCCCCGTCGTTGGCACGGGAGAATCTGGGGGATGAGCATGACCTGGACTACGTTGACAAGCTTGCGCTTCTTGTCCACCAGCTTTTGGACGCAGGCTTGGAGTCCGGTCAGCTCCTCCGAATCGCCCCAAATCCGGCCGCTCTCTTTCCAGGAGGTGAGCCGTGTGGGGATGCCAGATCAAAATTCGGGGGTCGCTGCCCATTCGGGATCACGGGGCTCGGTGATGTAGAACCACCCCGATTGCCACCCCTTGATGGTTTCCACAAAGGTGCCCTCCAGCCACATAACGTGGGACATCCTGCCCACCATGGAGCCTCCACACTCCGCTTGGCTGCCCTTCACAACCTTCGGCTTGACACTGAAGGTCTTGAGCCACAAGCCGAAGTGGGGCTGAATGCAGAGGAAGGCCTCGCACACGACTATAAACGCCGAGATGTTGAGAATAAAATTCGGGGCCAGATCATGGAAATCTAGGCCATAGTAGAACATGAGCCCCCGGACAAAGGGATGAAGTGGGAAGCCCAGTCTGCAGAGGAAATGGGGAAGGAATACTACCCTCTCATGGGGCGTAGGGGTGGGAATGAGCTCCCCCTCTTCGGGGAGCCGGTGCGCGATGTCGCTGGACAAGTATCCGGCGCTGCGCAGCTTCTGGATATGCCCCTCCGTGACGGAGGAGGCCATCCACTTGCCTCCCGCTCCGGACATATTTGGAGAAGGTTGAGGTGAGATGTGCGGGCTTGGGCGCTAGAGCTCGAGTTCGCAGAGATGGATAAGCCAAGGAGGAAGAAGGCGCAGGTAAAAAGGTTGGATCTTTATCCCCTTATATGGGCGGACGGAAACATGCGTCCCCATCGGCCTGATAAAACTCGCTTATCTCCCAAGCGCCGCAATCAATGGCGCGGTTGGGTTACCCACGTCCGTATTGATGGGAATCCCGGAATAAGGGGAACACAATCTCTGCTTCGACAAGACGTGCCAAGGAAACCGCCTCGCTAAACGCGCTGAGATGGAACAATAAAAACAATTTGAAGGCTTGGTAGTGGTGTGACGTTACGCCACAAAATACGTCAGCAGATTGAACTTGTGTAATATTATTCTCTCTACGGTTGTATGTGGAATTTATTTTGCAGAGCTGGACACTATCCTGGTGTTCACAATCTTCTATAAATTATTCGGAGGAGGAACCCGCCTTGCAATGCCGAAGACAATATGCACGCCGGACTCGTCGTCATCGAAGCATGGTTCAGGGGCTACTGAGGGAGTTCCGAACTAGGGGGTGTCCGGATAGCCGAACTACCATCATCGGCCGGACTCCAAGACTATGAAGATACAAGATTGAAGACTTCGTCCCGTGTCCGGATGGGGCTTTCCTTGGCGTGGAAGGCAAGCTTAGCGATACGGATATGTAGATCTCCTACCATTGTAACCGACTCTGTGTAACCCTAGCCCTCTTCGGTGTCTATATAAACCGGATGGCTTTAGTCCATAGGACGAACAACAATCATACCATAGGCTAGCTTCTAGGGTTTAGCCTCCTTGATCTCGTGGTAGATCTACTCTTGTAACCCACATCATCAATATTAATCAAGCAGGACGTAGGGTTTTACCTCCATCAAGAGGGCCCGAACCTGGGTAAAAACATCGTGTCCCTCGTCTCCTGTTACCATCCGCCTAGACGCACAGTTCGGGACCCCCTACCCGAGATCCGCCGGTTTTGACACCGACAGGGAGAAACATCATAAGATCCAACTATAGTAGCAAAGCGTGGTACTCAAGACCGTGCCAAATCAAGAACACGAGTGAGAGAAAGAGAGAGCAAACACATAGCTACCGGTACATGCCCTCGGCCCCGAGGGTGAACTACTCCCTCCTCATCATGGAGAGCGTCGGGATGATGAAGATGGCCACCGGTGATGGATCCCCCCTCCCGCAGGGTGCCGGAATAGGGCCCCGATTGGTTTTTGGTGGCTACAGAGGCTTGCGGCGGCGGAACTCCTGATGTTCGTTCTATTTTGGAAGTTTGGGGATATATAAGAGGTGTTCGCTTCGGGAACAAGTCAGGAGGGTCCCCGAGTCGGCCACGAGGTAGGGCACGGGCACAGGGGGTAGGGCGCGCCCTCCACCCTCGTGGTTGACTCGGGACTCTTCTGGTCCATCTCTGATGATCCGTGGGATTCTTCTGGTCCAAAAATAATCTCCGTAAATTTTTCAGGTCAATTGGACTCCGTTTGATATTCCTTTTCTGCAAAACTCAAAAACAAGGAAAAAACATAAACTGGCACTAGGCTCTAGGTTAATAGGTTAGTCTCAAAAATCATATAAAATAGCGTATAAATGCATATAAAACATCCAACATGGATAATATAATAGCATGGAACAATCATAAATTATAGATATGTTGGAGACGTATCAAGCATCCCCAAGCTTAATTTCTGCTCGTCCTCGAGTAGGTAAATGATACAAACAGAATTTTTGATGTGGAATGCTACCTAACATATTTATCCATGTAATTTTCTTTATTGTGGAAAGAATATTCAAATCCATATGATTCAAAACAAAAGTTTAATATTGACATAAAAACTATAATACTTCAAGCATACTAACAAGGCAATTATGTCTTCTCAAAATAACACGGCCAAAGAAAGCTTATCCTAACAAATCATATAGTCCGACTATGCTCCATCTTCATCACACAAAATACTCAAATCATGCACAACCACGATGACAAGCCAAGCAATTGTTTCATACTTTTAATGTTCTCAAACCTTTTCAACTTTCACGCAATACATGAGCTTGAGCCATGGATATCGCACTATGGTGGAAGAGAATATGGTGGTTGTGGAGAAGACAAAAAGAAGGATATAGTCTCATACCAACTAGGTGTATCAACCGGCTATGGAGATGCCCATAAATAGATATCAATGTGAGTGAGTAGGGATTCCCATGCAACGGATGCACTAGAGCTATAAGTTTATGAAAGCCCAAAAAGAAACTAAGTGGGTATGCATCCAACTTGCTTGCTCATGAAGCCCTAGGGCATTTGAGGAAGCCCATCGTTGGAATATACATGCCAAGTTCTATAATGGAATATTCCCACTAGTATATGAAAGTGACAACATAAGAGACTCTCTATCATGAAGATCATGGTGCTACTTTGAAGTACAAGTGTGGTAAAAGGATAGTAGCATTGCCCCTTCTCTCTTTTTCTCTCATTTTTTTGTTTTTCTGTTTTTCTAGGCCTTCTCTTTTTTTGGCCTCTTTTTTTTATTTGGCATCTCTGGCCTCTTTTTTTTTGATTGGCTCACATGGGACAATGCTCTAATAATGAAGATCATCACACTTTTATTTACTTACAACTCAAGAATTACAACTCAATACTTAGAAAAAAATATGACTCTATATGAATGCCTCCGGCGGTGTACGAGGATGTGCAATGAATCAAGAGTGACATGTATGAAAGAATTATGAAAGGTGGCTTTGCCACACATACTATGTCAACTACATGATCATGCAAAGAAATATGACAATGATGATGCGTGTCATAATAAATGGAACGGTGGAAAGTTGCATGGCTATATATCTCGGAATGGCTATGGAAATACCATAATAGGTAGGTATGGTGGCTGTTTTGAGGAAGGTATATGGTACTGGTGAAAGTTGCGCGGTACAAGAGAGGCTAGCAATGGTGGAAGGGTGAGAGTATGTATAATCCATGGACTCAACATTAGTCATAAAGAACTCACATACTTATTGCAAAAATCTATTAGTCATCAAAACGAAGTACTACGCGCATGCTCCTAGGGGGATAGATTGGTAGGAAAAGACCATCGCTCGTCCCCGACCGCCACTCATAAGGAAGACAATCAAAAAATATCTCATGCTCCAACTTCGTTACATAACGGTTCACCATACGTGCATGCTACGAGACTCACAAACATTAACACAAGTATTTCTCAAATTCACAACTACTCACTAGCATGACTGTAATATCATCATCTTCATATCTCAAAACAATCACAAGGAATCAAACTTCTCATAGTATTCAATGCACTTTATATTAAAGTTTTTTTATATCCCTCTTGGATGCCCATCATATTAGGACTAAATTCATAACCAAAGAAAATTACCATGCTGTTTAGAGACTCTCAAAATAATATAAGTTAAGCATGAGAGTTCATCAATTTCTTCAAAATAAAACCACCGCCATGCTCTAAGAAGATATAAGTGAAGCACTAGAGCAAACGACAAACTACTCTAAAAGATATAAGTGAAGATTAATGAGTAATTGAATAATTGTGTAACTATGTGAAGACTTTCTAATATTTAAGAATTTCAGATCTTCGGATATTATTCGAACATCAATCAAAACAAAATAAAATGACATGACGCTCCAAGCAAAACACATATCATGTGGTGAATAAAAATATAGCCTCAAGTAAAGTTACCGATGAACGAAGACGAAAGAGGGGATGCCATCCGGGGCATCCCCAAGCTTAGTTGCTTGGATCTTCCTTGAATATTACCTTGGGGTGCTTTGGGAATCCCTAATTTTAGGCTCTTGCCACTCCTTATTCCATAGTCCATCAAAACTTTACCCAAAAACTTGAAAACTTCACAACACAAAACTCAACAGAAAACTCGTAAGCTCCGTTAGTATAAGAAAATAAAAGCACCACTTTTGGTACTGTTGTGAACTTATTCTAAATTCATATTGGTGTTATATCTACTGTATTCCAACTTCGCCATGGTTCATACCCTCCGATACTACTCATGGATTCATCAAAATAAGCAAACAACACATAGAAAACAGAATCTGTCAAAAACAGAACAGTCTGTCGTAATCTGGAAACTTTCCATACTCCTGTAACTCCAAAAATTCTAAAAAAATTAGGACAATCTAGGAAATTTGCATATCAATATTGTGTAAAAAATTCAGACTAAAAGCACATTCCAGTGAATTTTCAAATTTCCTGTACTGAGCGCAAAAGTTTCTGTTTTTGCACAGAATCAAGGGAACTATCATCCACACTATCCCCAAGGCTTTACTTGGCACTTTATTGAAACAAAAGCTATAAAACATGATTACTACAGTAGCATAGTCATGTGAACACACAAAACAGTAGGTATAAATGTTGGGTTGTCTCCCAACAAGCGCTTTTCTTTAACGCCTTTCTAGCTAGGCATGATGATGTCAACGATGCTCACATAAAAGATAAGAAGGGAAACATATTGGGATCAGCATGAATAATATGACTAGAACATTTAAGTCTAACCCACTTCCCATGCATAGGTATTTTGTGAGCAAACAACTTACAGTAACAATAATCAACTAGCATAGGAAAGCAAAACAAGCATAACTTCAAGATTTTCAACACATAGAGAGGAAACTTGATATTATTGCAATTCCCTCCAGCATATATTCCTCCCTCACAATAATTTTCAGTAGCATCATGAATGAATTCAACAATATAACTATCACATAAAGCATTATTTTCATGATGCATAAGCATAGAATTTTTATTACTCTCCACATAAGCATATTTCTTCTCATTCAGAATAGTGGGAGTATCATAAGAAACTCGAATACTATAAATTGTTTTCACATTAAAAGAGTAATATTCAGAAAAAGGGTAATCATAATCATGACAAGTTTTATAAATATAATCATCACTACTTTTTATAACATAATTGTCATCACAATAATCATCATAAGTAGCAACTTTGTACTCATCGTAATCAATTGAAACCTCTTTCAAGATAGTGGAATCATTACTAAATAAAGTCATGCCTCTCCAAATCCACTTTCATAATTATCACAATAAGATTCAACACCCTCCAAAATAGTGGGATCATTACTTCCTAAAGTTGACACTCTTCCAAACCCACTTTCATCAATCTAATCGTCATAAATAGGAGGCATGCTATCATCATAATAAATTTGCATATCAAAACTTGGGAGGCTAAAAATATCATCTTCAATAAGCATAGCATCCCCAAGCTTGGGGCAAACATTAATTTCAGAAAATAAATTCTCAAACATGTCATTCTCATCAAACATAGCATCCCCAAGCTTGGGCCTATGCATATCATAAGCATAATCACTGGCATCATTAATAGTATGGTTAGCACCAATAGTATAGCAACTATTATCATCACAATGAGTAATAGGCATAACAATAATAGGAACAACATCATTTGGGAGGGATACCTTTTTACCTTTGCTTCTTCGTCTTTTCTTTTTCTTCTCCACATTATGTGTGGTTTTAATCCTCTTTTGGGAGCTCCTTATAAATGAGATTGGTTGAATAGAAGGCTCATCCTCATTACCTGATTCATCATAAGAAATAATAGGAGGATATTGGGAAACCAGTTCCCTTTCATTAGTATTCTCTTCATATTCTATTTGTTTTCTTTTCTTTATGTAATTGGCAATATAAGGATTTTCAATGCAATTTACCGCACAATACATATAAATTCCTCTAGATCAAAATCAAGAACTCTCTCAAGGGCAAATTCTGGAATATCCTTAGTTATACGTTAACTAAGTTCATTATGATGCGCAAGGAAAATCAAGTCATCACAATTTTTGGACACGATTCGATCATGAAACAATTTGCATTGGAGATTTAAATGACCACAGTCATTGCAAAGTTCACAAGGATGGCAAAGACAATTTAAATTTTTAGCACAAACATCTAGCCTCTCTTGCAACCATTTAGTTTCTAAATACTTATGCCTCTTGCAAAATCTATCTTCCCTTTTTTGTGTGTACTTGCAAACTCTATGCACTCCACAAAAATTGACATGCTTATAAGAAACATTTTTATCATGACTAGTGCAATCATCATTAGTACTATGGATATTCAAAGAGTTCATACTAACAACATTGCAATCATGCTCATCATTCAAAATTTTATTGCCAAACATTTTAATGCATTATTCTTCTAACACTTGGGCACAATTTTCCTTTCCATCATTTCATGAAAGGCATTAAAAAGATGAAGCATATGAGGCAACCTCAGTTTCCATTTTTTTGTAGTTTTATTTTATAGACTAAACTAGTGATAAAACAAGAAACTAAAAGATTCAATTGCAAGATCTAAAGATATACCTTCAAGCACTAACCTCCCCGGCAACGGAGCCAGAAAAGACATTGACGTCTACTACGCAACTTTATTCTGGTAGACGTTGTTGGTCCTCCAAATGCAGAGTTTTGTAGGACAATAGCAAATTTCCCTCAGGTGGATGACCTAAGGTTTATCAATCTGTGGGAGGCGTAGGATGAAGATGGTCTCCCTCAAACAACCCTGCAACCAAATAACAAAGAGTCTCTTGTGTCCCCAACACACCCAATACAATGGTAAATTGTATAGGTGCACTAGTTCGGCGAAGAGATGGTGATACAAGTGTAATATGGATGGTATATATAGCTTTTGTAATCTGAAAATATAAAAACAGCAAGGTAGCAAGTAACAAAAGTGAGCGAAAACGGTATTGCAATGCTTGCAAACAAGGCCTAGGGTTCATACTTTCACTAGTGCAAGTTCTCTCAACAATGATAGCATAATTGGATCATATAGCAATCCCTCAACGTGCAACAAAGAGTCACTCCAAAGTCACTAATAGTGGAGAACAAATGAAGAGATTATTGTAGGGTACGAAACCACCTCAAAGTTATTCTTTCCGATCAATCGATTGGGCTATTCCTATAAGTGTCACAAACAACTCTAGAGTTCGTAGTAAAATAACACCTTAAGACATACATCAACGAAAACCCTAATGTCACCTAGATACTCCAATGTCACCTCAAGTATCCGCGGGTTTGATTATATGATATGCATCACACAATCTCAGATTCATCTATTCAAACCAACACAAAGAACTTCATAGAGTGCCCCAAAGTTTATACCGGAGAGTTAAGACGAAAATGTGTGCCAACCCCTATGCATAGATTCCCAAGGTCATGGAACCCGCAAGTTGATCACCAAAACATACATCAAGTGAATTAATAGAATACCCCATTATCACCACGGGTATCCCATGCAAGACATACATGAAGTGTTCTCAAATCCTTAAAGACTCAATCCGATAAGATAACTTCAAAGGGAAAACTCAATTCATTACAAGAAGGTAGAGGGGGAGAAACATCATAAGATCCAACTATAGTAGCAAAGCTTGTGGTACATCAAGATCGTGCCAAATCAAGAAAATGAGAGAGAGAGAGAGTGAGAGAGAGAGAGATCAAACACATAGTTACTGGTACATACCCTCAGCCCCGAGGGTGAACTACACCCTCCTCGTCATGCAAAGCACCGGGATGATGAAGATGGCCACCGGTGATGGATCCCCCCTCTGACAGGGTGCCAGAACAGGGCCCCGATTCACTACTAGGGAAAACCTTATACATAGAATCTTACCAGCAGCGCTCTTCAAAACACGACGCTACTGCTATTTAGCAGCAGCGCATGCCAGTAAAACACGTTGCTGAAACAAAAATATCAGTAGCGCATCCTCTCTAAACCGCGCTACTGCTCTAATTGCCATGACCTCACCGTCAAGCTAGTTATAGCAGTAGCGCCCTATTCTATACCGTGCTACTGCTATAGATGTTAGCAGTAGCACATTTCTATAAAGCTCGCTACTGCTAAGTTCAGTCCACAAGTTTAGTCCCACCTCGCTCCGTGAGCAGGGTGTTTACCACCTTAAATATGTTACTTCTCAAACTATCACAACCACTTGGTCTTCACTGAACTCTATGTGTAGAATTTGTGGCCGCAATATGAGTCTTCTCTGGTTCCTACTAGAGAGGACTCATATTGACAATTTAGATTGTACACAAAAATATCATTGATGACCAATGTATTTTTGCATTGGCAGACAATGTATTTTTGCGTGCTTACACTTAGCAGTAGCGCTTTTTATAGTAAGGCGCTACTGCTAGCCAACTTAACAGTAGTGCTTATCCTTGCCCAGCGCTACTGCTATTCTCCTTAGCTGTAGCGTTTTTTCAGACCCGCGCTATGACTAACTCTACCTTATCCCCCCATGCGGCCGACCCTCTCTCTCTCACTCACTCTCCCTCAGTCACTCTCGCCCGCGCTGATACCCGTCGTCGTCCGTCGCCACCGCCGCCGTCGTCCGTCCGCCACTGAAGTACTCCCTCCTTTCGTCCCTCCTACTCCCACTGCGCCCTCCTCCCTCCTCCTTCACCACACCCTCCTC